>NW_015378128.1:0-98786 GCF_001204775.2 Aspergillus nomiae NRRL 13137 | reverse complement strand
GTTCGGGTGTGAGGCCGCTTTTTTTATATGAGAATTCACTTTGATGATATGGCTTGGATATTATAGGATGTGTGCTTGAATTTATACGCTGTGGAGGGACGGTTGATGAGCATCGGCTTTAGCTGCATTGTTAGCCGGTGAGTATTAATGGGTCCACTTCACAATACTCTGTATGCCTTCACAGCTTGGGTTGAGTCGAAGAAGTGGGATCTAGACCCCGGTGGATACATAAAACAACAACAATTAGAGTTTAATCTTGCCTGAGCTGTTGTCCATCGTGCATTCAATTACATCCAGACTCTGTCGACTACTGCATTACCCCTGAAGATCATACCCCGAATCATTCTTCGAACTTAAAAAACTACAGCTTTGGCATCGTCAATCTGACCTGTCAGCGATTCTTCCCCTCATCGGCTATGTTCCAGCATCATGCAAAGCATCACCTCCATGGTGTATCGCGCATCGTTACCCGCGTTGTGCAAATGCCAGCCGGTCATATTGAATTCCTGAAGGATATCTGCCAATTTGCGCGTGGTCGGCTCGCCGCGAATGATACGGAAGAACTCTGCTGTGTCCACCGTCCCTATAAACCCGGCAGTTCCCTCCGGCTTGCGCTCCATCCGTACCCCTATCTGGCGGAGATACTGGATGTCGCTGTTTATAGCATGTCCAACGAGGATCAGGTGACGTGGTGCACGCGTCGGAGACGACGAAGATGAGACTTGGAAGGCGTCCTGTACAGTGGCTCCCAGATGATTGGCTGAGACCCATTCACTGGTCCCAAAATCGAAGTTCCCGGGACAGCCTGCAACAAAATGTTGGTTGACATGGTGAGCGTATTCTTGCACACGCAAATGACGCGACTTGATTTTGTCCCTCCAATGGGCCCCGTCTTCGGCTGGAGACATGCCGACGAGATCCAAGGTGTCCAGAGTGGAGATGCCCACCTCCGTTATCTGCTTATGATAATGCTCGTTAGATTCCACATCGATACTAATGAAAACAGGCTCCATCCAGAAAGGGAACGGTGCCGGCTTGTCCATGTGCAGCGGCTTGGGGGTCTCAGGCATAGGGTCCTGGGCTTTCTTTTCCTCCCAGGCCACGTCATCAATCAGGTCGTCTACCTCACTGGAGCGTAGACCCAGGTAACTCTGTGTTCGTCGGAGGCCCTCAACTAGGCGCCGTTGATTTTGCAGGCGTTGTTGCTGTTTGGCCTTAGAAGGCTTCTTTTTGTTTCTGGTTGTTTCCCATGCGGTCTCTACCATTTGTTCAAAGGCAAGGAACTGCTCGTCCATTCCAGATGAAGGACGAGGTGCCTCCGATGAGACAGGAATTTGCGATTCGAGGCGGTCTTTCGTTTCCCGACATATGCTTCTGCCTATGAATACGGGCTGCGGAAAGCCTTCCTTTTGAAAGGAAAGAACCAGTCCTTCATCCGATAGAGTAAAGTTGCACTGCAGGGCACGATTAATCTCCTGGAAAAAGGCACGGACCTGGGCAGTGGGCACGAGAAGCAGATGACGAGGGCCCGTAAGAGGTGGAAGCTTGATATAGTACCTGCATTGTCAGAGGGGCACTGCAATTGGAACAAGTTAAACACTCACAGATCCCAACATCGGTTCCAGAACTTGCCTCCATCAAAGAATTCGCTAGCCAGTTTCTGTGATAGCGGGCCTTTGATGTACTTGTAGGCGTACCTTGAGATTGTCACCAAAGGAGAGAAAGTCCCGTCGTGAGGCACATCAGAGCCTTCTCGAGAAGAGGAGGTATAGACCGGAATTGTCTGCGCAGAAGATCCAGGAATTGGAGTCACGCTTTCGGAAACCTCCTCTCGCGCGTTCTCATGCCGCTCATTGCCGGCATCTGGTTTAGATGGTCCGATGCTCTGCGCCAGCTGTGAAATGGTAGGTTTCGAGGGCTCCCTGCCAGTATTGACGTTGTCATTGGTAGAACTAGAGTCCCGGTTGGACTGAACCTCAGGCACAGTTCGAAGCTGAGTATCGAGTCTCAGCAAGGCCTCGTCCTGGCTGAACAATAAATTTAGACGTGCTGTTCTATCCATAATTTCCAATCTGTTTGGGAGAGCTCAGATTCAACAAATAATGACGATGAGATGAAGGAGGAAATCAATGGGAATGTGTAACAGAGAAGAGGAGGGTGCGTTTGTCTATAAAGCAAACCAGAAACCAGGCAACTGCATGACCCCAGTATTGGCAACTTGAATTCACTTGAGAGCATAGTTCAAAAGAGATAGATCGGTATTTTACAGAAAAGCATGGTATATTCATCACCTCTGGTCTCCTGGCTGTGTGGGTGTATTCCCCACTGCATTGTGTCAACTGTGGTGAAGAAATGAATTCAATAGAGTCCTTCTCCAGTCAATGTCACTACAGGAGCCTTTGAAGACTGAAAAATACTATCAACATCAACATTATTTTTGTTGTGTTTCTTCACTCTACTAGTGTATAGCAACAAAGATACACCTGAGTTGTATAGATCCATATCGAGCTATTCCGGAATAGGAATAGATCACGTGTCGGAGTCAGCCGAAGGCGCAGGACCAATCGCAGTGGATGGGGAACTCCCGTCTACTCACTACTACTTGCTTCCATCTTTCCCTTCATCACCTCATCCCCCTTTTCATTACCGGTGCTGGACTATAGAACCGGACCCGGTCGGTCTGTCTCACGTAGACAGTCCATGCGTTTGGATTGAACTCTCCTCGATGGCCTCGCCGTCACACATGGTGCCGTCATAAACAATAACATTTCAGCCGCGCTCCAGCCTCTCCCTCCGCGCCTCTGCTACTACCCATGATGGCGGACTACGACGACGACGACGCTGGTGGAGTCATCCTGGATGGCCCTTTTGATCCTGACGCCCAAGCCACCGTCACCGACTTCATCGATTACACCGAATACCTCCCTGCTGATATCATCCGTTCCCTTACTCTCATCCGCGGCTTGGACGAGCGCTATCTGGAAGCCACTCAGGGCGTGCATGAGCTCACCAAGACCTATGGACAACTCCCCGAATTACCTCCAGATGGACGTCCTGATGCGCGCAATTTGCGCAAAGATATCTCCTCCCAACTCGACCGCGCAATCAATGCTCGCGAGTCCGCTTACGCGGAGGCCTGTCGTTTATACGATGTTGTCGATCGCCACTTCAATCGCTTAGACTGTATCAAGCAGAAGCTCGAGGCACTTCCAAAGCCACCGCCCGCCGAACCCACTGCGCCGCAGACTGTTCCCGTCACTAAGCGTGGTCGACCAACGAAGAAAGGTGACGATGTGGTAGCCACAACGCGCATCACGCTACGCTTGGATAGCCATGACAACCCGAAATCTGCATCATCTCTTAAATCAAGAACACGACGGTCAGTCCTCTCAGCGGAGCACCTTGCCGGTCTACACCCCGACTCACCGATTGCCAGCACCGAGCATTCGGATGTGGAGGAGCCCAAGGCTGTACCGTCAGAGTCGCCTGCTAATCCGGCAGTCCCTCAAGGCCGGAAAGAGAAACAAGGCCGGCGATCACGGACGTCGCTTGGCACTCATACACATAGCGGTGTAGCAAATATATCAACGAGTAATGCCCTGGCAATGCTCAAACCTCCTCCTGAAGACGCAAAGCCGGGCAGCGAGGACATGCCGTGGTTACGTCTGACAGAGTGGGAGATGACCAAGCTGCGTAAGAAGATGAAGAAAAACGCCGTGTGGCAGCCGAGTGAGGTGATGATACACCGCGAGCTAGCCCTTCGAGGCCGGGGATGGGAGGCTTATAGAGCTGCGAAAGCACAAGCGGAGGCTAACGGGTCCGAGTTCATCGACTGTGATGATATCATGAACAACTATATCCCAGGAAAATTAACCAAACGGAGTGAAGCAACCAAAGATACGGAGGGTACATTCGAGACAAAGTTGAGCAATCGGGGTATGAAACTGAACGAGGCGAAGAAACTCAAACGTGAAAATCAAGCGCGGGAGCAAGCGGCTGCGGCTGCGGCCGAGGCAGAGTTGGCTGCCAAACGCCAGGGATCGGCTGCTTCTCCCGTTAAGGCTTCGGCCCCCCACAGCGATCAGGCCCAGGCTGGCAAACTAAGCAGAGCTGCGAAGAAAAGGAAAATCGATGAAAGTCCGGTCATGGATGCTACTACCACCTCTTTGGTAGGTGCCGAAACACGTACTGTGGTGCGAAGTCCGTCGAAACGCCGCAAGACAAGCGACACACCGATGGAATCGAGTGTCAGTGTCCCAAGTGCTTCAACTACCACTCCGTCAGCTAACGTACCCACGGCCGTTGCTGAAGTGACGCAAACGAAGCCCACCCCTCCACCAGCGTCTCCCGTTGCATCTAAGCGTTCTGTTCCACCATCTGGAGCTGTGGTCGCTCCACCTACCTTGGAGGGTACTACTACAACGCCTCCCGTAACCCGACCCCCTTCCAGGCGTCGCTCCGCTGCTGCGTCGGCCGAACCGGCTCCTTCTGTCGGGCTCATCACGGCAGGAAGAGAGCTTCGGCGAAAGAGCGCTACCCCTGCACGCAAGACCCCAGTTCCAGATGTTTCTCGAGCAGCTAGCTTGAGTGCACCTCGTCGCAGGAGGCGGCCCGCTCCAGGCCCCGTATCATCAGGACAAGACGGTGGTGCGGCAGTGAGCTACGGCCGCCGCAAAGCTAAACCCGGGAAAAAGCGGTTTCGCGAGAACGGTCCGAAGGACGGTGACATCCGCATTGATGAAGACGGTGTACTAGAGGAAATCGACCCTAATGAGCCTCGCTATTGCCTTTGTGGGGACGTAAGCTTCGGTACAATGATCTGTTGTGAGAACACTGACGTACGTGACCTGCCCTATGACTTCCAATTACCGGAAACTAACTAATATTTGTAGTGTGACAGGGAATGGTTCCACCTTGACTGCGTCGGACTCTCTGAAGTTCCCAGTCGAACTGCTAAATGGTACTGTCCGGAGTGTCGCGTGAGGTTCAACAAGGGGACCGATGGAATAGTCAAGATCGGCCTTCGTCGGTAGCTTATTCCATTATCATGGTATATTTCTGAGAAGATAGCACGCGATCTACCACCTACTCCTCTTGAGTTCATGAGACCACGACATCGGAGCGTTATTTGGGAAATTTGTGCCTTGTACTGATTAATATTGATTGATAGTTTCGCAGCATGGCGAAGTGGTGGACGGCGGAGTTTGGAGTTGGCTTTCTTCATTCTAACGCATTAGTTGAGGCTGGGTGTCTTCACTTATTGTGTTGCTCTCATCTACGGATGCCAATTTGCATTTGTCCTGTTACACTTGCGCTTCCCCAGAGATAATATCTCCTGAACTGTTTACAGTCCTTCTTTTTTTTTTCTTTCTATGTCTACAGACAGATCTTCCAGTACGAAGAATATTTAACCTTCATTAACTTTCATGGATACATTTTATCACATACAAAATCATGGCTCAAGAGATCAGATCACTTCAGCTCCCACTTGTCGCCCTCGTTCACGATCTCGACGGGCCGCCTCTCGTCCAGCGAGATCCGTCCCGCATGCAGAATAGCCGTTGTCGCAATTGTGTTCTTGAGTGTCGGAAGAGGTCTGGCATCGAGCTGATCCAGAGTAACCCGACCCTCATTGACTGCTGTGACGGCGTCAATGAACTTCTCGAAGCTAATGTAGCCGTAGCCAGTTTGGCCGCTGAAGTTGCCGTCCTCGTCTGGTGCGTAGCGCATATAGAATCTACACCAATTCCCCGTTGTTAGCGATGGCATGCCCTCGGCAATCTGGAGACAGGCATGGAATACTCACGGGTTCACCCAGATCAAACCCTGCTCATCCTCGGTGACATCGTAGCCACGCTTGG
Source organism: Aspergillus nomiae NRRL 13137 (assembly GCF_001204775.2). Lineage (NCBI taxonomy): Eukaryota > Fungi > Ascomycota > Eurotiomycetes > Eurotiales > Aspergillaceae > Aspergillus > Aspergillus nomiae. Next base: position 92,925 of record NW_015378128.1, on the reverse strand, counting down.
CCTGGTTAATGCGGACCTCACCCTTAGAGCCCATATCTATAGACCCAGTCAGCACAATCCAGCTCGACTGCACAGTAAAGAGAACAAGAGAAAAGACAAAAGGCCAAAAACATACAATGGAAATATTGGTTCGAATGCACACCCGCCCTCTGCGGCGCCGTCCACGAAGCAGTATAAACGCCCGTCGCAACCCGCGACGGATCACTCTTCTTCCTCCACTCCACCAACAGCGTAATCGTATCCTCTGTCTCATTTACACAGCCCAAATCCAGCGCCGTACCCTTGGACGCCGAGGCCGTGACCTTCACCGGCGCATACTCAGGCACCATGCTCTCGTTGATATCGATATGGTGCGAGTTCAAATAGTACGAGATATCGCTGTCCTTGCCGGCCCAGGCCTTGAACGTCTCCAGCTGGCTCTTGGGCTGGCTCATGTAGCTGTAGAAGTAGTTGAAGTCGCCCAGGTTGCGGGCCTTCGCGCGCGCATCGGAGTATGCCGGGTCGAAGCGCTTGTGGTGCTCGATGAAGACGAAGACACCGTGCTTGCGGGCTTCTTCAAGGAGCGTAAGGTGGTCGGAGAGGAGCTGGGTTGCGGGCTTGGTGATCAAGACGTGGATCTTGCGCTGGATGGCATAGAGGGCGATGGGGAAATGAGTTGGGTCGGGGGTGAAGATTGTGATTGCTGAGCCGGGCTCGAGGGCATCGATGGCGGCCTTGTAGGCGTCTGGGTCGGTTTGATCGTCCGCTGGGTAGGAGGTGAAGGAGACATCGAGGCCGTTGTAGACTTCGGAGATGTTCTTTTGGAGGTGGGAGCCTTTTTTGGGTCTTGTGAGGATGCGATGTATAGCATGTTTGTTTGGGGTAACTTACGGATTCCGGGGAATTTGCGTCCAGACACTCCTACCATGCTCAGGTTGCCGACTTTGCCTCGTCGGCGCAGGTCGAAGAGGGTCAGGCCTACTACGCCGACCTTTTTGTCGGATGTTGAAGCGGTGCCACCGACATAGCCTGTGGTGTACTCGCCCGTACCCACCTGAGAATGACCATGGTCAGCCGTTCAATTCTGTAGTATAGGTGATTACAGGCCAATGGATGCGACTTACCATCAATACACTAGGAGGAGCCATTTTGCACTTGCGACGTTCGATTGTTGCCTGCTTGGGGGAGAACTACAGTCTTGTAACCTCACGGGCGGCGGGGTAGAGAGGTGGGAGAGGGAGTGAAACTGAGAAAACAGGGAAAAGAAATAGAAGACAATGTTCTAGTCATTTTGACTGCGCATCCACGAGTTTTGTAATTCCCTCAGGCGGGCAGATGACGGAAGAATCTCCATCCCACCAGATTGCCTGTTTGGGGAACGTCATTAGCCGATGCGGCACTTGATTTGTGCATTTATTATTATACGAGGATCTTGTCAATATGTTCTTGCTTTGATGTTAGCAAACAGAGTTAGAGGATAATTTCTCCCTCCGTTGGCATCATATTTGCTTGGACCTGGTGACCGCATTGAGGCTTTCTTGGAATTTATAATCGTTAACACAGTCTGCCATGTTTAGTTGTCGGTTGCGCTGTGATGCCCATAACGGTTTACCTATTCGGCCTTTGATTCCCCGAGCTGATTGTAAAATCCGATTGGGTGTAATTCCACGAGCAGCGAGGGTAGCCATCATTGGTGGATAAATATCTTGCCGGTCAAAAAGCCGAAGCTGGAGTGGGCCCTCGAAGTGGATTAGGAAAGTGGGGCAGTGGGGGAGTGGGATGGGCAAATGATCCAGAATCATGTGCTGCATCGCGGGGTAAACATAGGAGCAATTACCCGGTGCCTGGGTATGGCGTTGGTATATAGCTATCACTAGAGTCCCGATCACTCAGACTTGGTCTTGGTTTTATTCTGCTCCAATTGGTTAGCTGTGACTTGAATTTCGCAAGAAGCGCAGATACAGAATTTATCAGGTATGCACTCAATATTCATAGATGCTCTATAGTTGTTTCATATACTCCGCTCTATGTATACCATTGCACCATTCAGTACTAATATCTGGCAGACAGATAGCATCAAGATGGCGTCCCGTACTCCCCTCCGCCCCGGAGCTTACGCTCCTACCATGACCTTTTTCAACCCTGACACTGAAGAGCTTGACACTCCTACCATCCGTCGTCATGCTGTCCGTCTTGCCAAGGCGGCCTGGTCGGTCTGGTCACTATGGGCTCCAACGGAGAAGCAGTTCACCTAACCCGCGAGGAGCGCAAGACCGTCATTCGCGAGACACGATCTGCGCTTGTGGAGGCTGGCTTCTCCAACGTACCTGTCATCACTGGAGCCAGCGAGCAGAGCATCCGTGGCACAATTGATCTGTGCAAAGAATCCGCTGAAGCAGGTGCGGAATATGCTCTCATCGTGCCCCCAAGCTACTATCGCTATGCTGTTGGCAACGACGAGACCCTGTATGAGTACTTCACTGCAGTGGCAGATGGCTCCCCTCTGCCGTTGATCCTTTATAATTACCCCGGTGCTGTGTCCGGGATCGACATGGACTCGGACCTGATCATCCGCATCTCGCAACACCCTAACATCGTGGGTACTAAGTTCACCTGCGCCAACACAGGCAAATTGACCCGTGTCGCTACCGCCCTCAATGCCATCGCCCCTGAATCGCCTCTGGCTCCCAAACACAAGAACGTCTCGACCAAGAAAGTCGAGAACCATCCTTATGTGGCCTTTGGTGGCATTGCAGACTTTACTCTGCAGACCTTGACCTCTGGTGGTTCCGCTATTCTGGCCGGTGGTGCCAATGTGCTTCCCCGTTTGTGTGTACAGATTTTCAACCTTTGGAGCGCTGGTCGCTTTACAGAGGCTATGGAAGCCCAGCAGCTTCTGAGTTCTGCCGATTGGGTACTCACTAAGACTGCCATCCCGGGTACCAAGGGTGCCATTCAGTCGTATTATGGCTACGGAGGCTATCCTCGCCGGCCCTTGGGACGGCTGAGCGAGGCTAAGACGCAAGAGGTAGCTGATAAAATCAAAGAAGCTATGGAGGTGGAGCGGTCGTTGCCTGATATTGCATAAATACCTCTCCTGTACCTACCTTTCTATTATTATTTTTTTTTAAAAAAAAAAAAAAAAAAACCACACGTCTGTTTCTTAGAAGATTCGCCTAGTAAAATGCTCGATTGTGGCTATTAGACCCACATCACGAACTATCAATGCTACAAAACCCTGTAAAGGTCTACGGTTGGCCCAGTAAAGCAGTCGTGGAGTATACAATGCGCTTCGTGACGGTTCCTGAATCGGGAGAGTACGTACCGAACGGATTTCGGACAGATTGCCGAACCTTCTGTCTTGGGAAACCGAAGTGCCCCCACGCCAATTGTCATCGATTTGACCTCTCACTGGTGGACAAACTTTAGCGGGCTGAGGTGACACTACAGTTGGATCTTGTGGGTGTTCTTGGTAAGGGTGTCAGTTGAACTTGATAACACCGATGAGGGGTAAAAAAAAAAGGAAAGGGAAAACAGAAAGTCACCTCTAGGAGTACGGAAATCGGCATACCATGTTCCATGTTCTCAAGAATAGTTCACTTCCTGTGTACAATAGAATGTAGCGTATAGTATATTGCAGTCTGAGAGATCAAGTATTCATAGACATTGGGCTGCCTGGAGCGAGCTTTATGGCGCGGGGTCGCCCGACGTATACGAAGCTGTATAGGATTCCTCGCTTCAACCCCGCAAGTCTCAATTGTACGGTAGTCGCATATTAGGCGCTTAATCTGTTGTAGGGAATGAGATTGAAACTGGGAATGCAATCAGATTCACGGAGTCACCGAGTGCCCAGTCCTTCCAACTGCTCGGAGGAGAGAATACCCACCATGACTGCAAACACGGGCAGTAAATGGATGGCTCCGCAGCCCTGTTAGTTTGTTGGCGTGGCGATCAAATTATAAAGGTCGGCCTCGCCTGGTGGAAGGCGTTTTTCTTTTCATCTTCCTTTCACCATTCCCACTCCAACTTACCCCGTCCATACATCGTCCGTTGTTTTCCCCCCACCATTAACTGTATTATTCGACAACATGCCTTATCCCGAAGAAGCTGAAGGTTTCCAAGTCGATAGCCCTGTGACTTATACCAACTTCAATAAACGATTCGTACGTCCAGACTCTTCCTCTCCTCGCTTTTGTCGCTAGAAGACTAATGATACCGTCGCGTGCAGTTCAAGTTGAAGCCGTTTGGCGACTATGGTATGTTGGGGTCGTTTCTAACACATGTGAAAGGATATCACTAACAAATCCGTAGACGTTGACATTAAGATCGAGGCTTGTGGTGTCTGCGGGAGTGATCTGCACACTATCAGCGGTACGCTCTCCGTCAATGCTCAGTATTCCCTTTGACGACTCTAGCAGTAGCTGACATAGTGTGATATACATTAGGTGGTTGGGGAGATCAGAAATTTCCTCTTTGCGTTGGTCATGGTAAGTGCCATCCTTTTCAGCTTTTCAGAATCATGGAGCCTATTAACGAGATTACCTCCGCTAGAAATCATCGGCAGAGCGATTCGCGTCGGACCAAAAGTCACATTGATCCAAGAAGGCCAACGCGTCGGTGTTGGCGCCCAGTCATACTCCTGCGGCGAGTGCAAACAATGCAAGAACGACAACGAGACCTACTGCCCCGTCCTCATGATGGATACCTACGGCTCTGAGTGGCCGGAGACTGGCATCGTCAGCCAAGGTGGATACTCATCGCATGTGCGCACTCACGAACACTGGGTATTCCCTATCCCCGAACAACTCGAAACCAACCTTGTCGCCCCCATGCTATGTGCCGGTCTGACTGCATATTCACCGCTGGTCCGTAACGGCGCCGGACCTGGCAAGAAGGTGGGAATTGTGGGGTTGGGTGGAATTGGTCACTTTGGAATCATGTTTGCCAAAGCCCTTGGAGCGGAAACCTGGGCAATCTCCCGGTCTCGCGCTAAGGAGGCGGATGCACGAAAGTTGGGAGCGGATGGATACATTGCTACGGCGGAGGAAGGTTGGGAGAAGGATCACCTGTGCTCGTTTGATCTGATCATCAACTGCGCCAGCTCTTCCCAGGGCTTTGATCTGGCCAAATATTTGTCCCTCATGGACGTCCATGGTCGCTGGATCAGCGTCGGACTTCCCGAGGAAGAAGGTCAGGTCATCAAGGCACAGAACCTGATCGCGAACGGAGTCTTGATTGGAGCTAGCCACTTGGGTAGTCGGCGGGAAATGCTGGATATGCTCAAGTTGGCAGCAGATAAGGGTCTACGGGGATGGGTTGAGGAACTGCAGATCGGTGAGGAGGGACTCAAGGAAGCCATGGTTCGAATGAAGAAGGGAGATGTTCATTATCGATTTACCATGACCGGGTACGACAAGGTGTTTGGTTGAGCCGAGACAAAGGTTGTAAAGTATGATAGGGAAGAATACCAAAAATGATGACTTTTCTAAAGCGAAAGTAGAGGAGGATGACGGGGGAACACTCGTCTGTGTATAAACTGGAGGTGGGGGTAGAAGTAATTATAATCAATCCTCAAGGTCCCTACTTCCGTCCTCAACCATACCCTGTTCTCCTTAGGTCCTTTCTTAGTTATAAGGGAAAATTGATATGTTTTATTTGACTTATATTTTCACTTTGGTTTAGTTCGTTTTCTACTCGCTATTTTCTTTATTTTGCGCTATTATCCTTCTAAAAACCACTCTCGAAGAGCAACCCTCGTAGACTGTAACAGCGGTGTACTATATAAATGCGGTCAAGGCCATTCCAGTTCTGAATCATACATTCAGAAGTATGAGTGTGTTCGCCTGGATCGCACATCCTTCCACAGACCAATTTAACAAAGCAATAAATATAAATATATATATATACGTATACACCTCTCGAGGTATTTGCATGTGAAATAGGATTATAACTAAAAATACATTTGAACCCGTATTAAAGGGGAAGGAGAATTTATCAAGATTAGGGTTGCTTACGCCTTCCCGCCTGAATTCTCGGGGGACAACGAAAGATTCCGATGATCGGTTGACAGCGACAGCACACACGGACAAAGCGCAGGTGCCCAAGACCGACACGGGTGGATCATCGTGAGATTTGCGAAACCCCACGGGGGCGGGAGGCAGATTTCTTGCACCGGCCTAGATTCACGATGGAGCCGATCTTCAACGTATTCTTTAAACGGAGTCCTATTGTATAGTCTATCCAGCGTTGAATGTTTCCATAGAATCAATCATAGACAGGAGGTTATTCTGTTTGTGTTATCAACTCAATTGATACCTTGCTTACATACTACGACGATGAATGCACTCAGATAATACCATAATGCATTTGTTCCCAAGAAGGGTCAGTTGGGCTGACTTGTCGGAATGAGTTGGTGCCCCGAAATAGTAACTCTTCTTTTTTTTTTGTTGGATAAGCAAGGCATTGCTATTTGACTTTGATTTTGACTTTGATCTGTTTGGAGGGTCAACAAAATAAAAAACATAAATAAAAAAAGAAATAAATTCCTTTTGGGAAGGAAACTTTTTGCTGGAATATTTTTTTTTCATTTCCTCATTAAAGCTCCCACGCCACCAGTGCGTAAATTCAGGGGCAGAAACAGCCCAAAGGCTTTGTGTGGTACGGAGTACATTGACATTGATTAACTTTTTCTTCTTCTTCTCTTCTTTGGACGAATTGATTTTTGTTCGCCTCCAATGACGCCCAATCAATTTTGCCTTCCGGCGCGACCACTCACCGGAGCCTATCGGACTGGGGGGGCAAATTCTTTTCTTTTGGGGGTCTCTCACCGCCCTGCTGATAAGTAGCTTTTCTCCCTTTTTCTCCCTCTCCTGATGTTAAGTTCTTTTTCCCCCTCTTGTCAGCTTTCCCTTTTTTTTTTGTTTTTCTCTCTCTTTGTGTTCGGATTCCTTAGATTGATTTGTATTAGATTCTCACCCTCCTGTCCGGTCCTTTCTTTTTGTGGTAGACATCCTTTCTCTCATTCTTTATCTGTTCTGGGTGGTCGGTGTTTCTTATCAGGAGTTACTTGTTTAAGCGGACCCTTTATTTTTTTTGTTGCCCTTGCCTACATCATTCAAGCCTCCCCATAATTTGTCTGTTACAAGATACCTGCTCAAGAACCGACGGGCACTTCGCTGCATACTTATTCCACACTCTCACATTTGTTCCTTGCTGTTCCCTGGAATTGTGTCTCAGGGTTGGTGAAAGGGGCCCTCTTGTATCAGTATATAGTCGATCTGCGGAGTCTCCGATCATCCTGCATTATCTCTCTATATTCGATTCGCGACACCATGTCCCCACGTGAGGCTGCGACACTTCCCTCCCGGCGGCGTCCTTCCCTCTCCTTCAGACCTCGACCTCGGACGGCTACCACATCGACCCATCAGACAACCCGTTTCGAAAACGACGTATGGAGTGGAGGGTCAGCTGTCGATGCAGCCAATGATGAAGGACAGGTGTTGGAGGAAATGAATCATTTCCCTGAACCTGTTCCTAGGCGCCGAGAAGCCAAAAGCTTCTCCAGTTTACGCCATCCTGTTGATGGCTTGCGCGCGCTCGGCCGCCGCTTGTCGGTCACGATCCGGAATAAGTCTTCCAGGCATTCGGCTCACCACCATCAAGATGACCTGGGCGACTTGAACCATGAACCCGAATTCGCGCCTAGAAATAGGCATTCATGGTGCAAGGGTACCAGTATCGATCGCCGATTGTCTCATCACAGCGTATCGGCGCTGCACGGCTTCTATACACCAAGTACGCCTATGCGTGCTCCGATTCCAGGCAATGGCTCGGAGCCGCCCGTTCTTCCGGATGATTTCTATGCAGGTGCAGCTGCTCGGGCGGCCGCTGCGGCCCAGAACGAGCTGTTCAGGGCCGAGAGAGATGGTGCGAAGTACTCCGACACGGGTCTGACGAGAGATTCGGAGAGCGGTATTGGTATCGACCTGCGTGACCGCTCCGAACTCTCCGACACGGATCTCGCCTTTCTGCGCTTGGATCCGGTGACTCACCTACCACCAGAGGTCATGTCACACATCTTTACTTATCTCGATCCCCAGTCTCTCATGCAATGCGAATCGGTCTCTCGCGCTTGGAGTGAGCAGGCATCCTCCCGGCATATTTGGAGACATGTGTTCCGTCACACCTATGGACATAGTCGCCCTGTCGGCACCTCGAAGAAAAAACGATCTGCTGGCTTAGGAAAATCTCTCCCAGACCAAGACTGGAAGAGAATGTTCCTTGTCCGCCGCGCGCTGGAGCAGCGGTGGAAGGAAGGCAAGGCTGCTGCAATTTATCTCCACGGACATAAAGACAGCGTGTATTGTGCACAGTTTGATGAGTATGTCATTCAGCAAGCAAATCATTATCACCAACTAACCGCCTACAGGGACAAAATCATTACTGGATCTCGTGATCGAACCATCAGAGTGTGGGATGCTCATTATCCTTGGCCATGCCGCAAGATTATCGGACCTCCTCCGGGAGATATCGCCGGTATTGGGCCTGTCAATAACATGTCTCAGCAGTCATCTGGAAAGCCCCCTTTTCTTACAATTTGCCCCCCGCCGACGCTTTCCGCTGGGATTACCACCCCGGTTGAACAAGCTTCAGAATACCATAGTGCATCCATTCTTTGCCTTCAATTCGATGAGGAGATCATGGTCACGGGGTCATCTGACTATACCTGCATTGTTTGGGATATCCAGAATGATTATCAGCCTATTCGTCGCCTGGAAGGCCACCGCGCAGGTGTGCTAGATGTGTGCTTTGATGACCGTTACATTGTTTCTTGCTCGAAGGATACCACCATCTGTGTCTGGGATCGGCATACTGGAGCTCTCCTTCAAAGGCTTGTCGGCCACAGGGGCCCTGTCAACGCAGTTCAGCTACGTGGCGACTTGATTGTCTCTGCGAGCGGAGATGGCGTGGCCAAATTGTGGAACATCACTTCTGGTCACTGTGTCAAGGAATTTCACAGTAAAGATCGCGGACTTGCGTGCGTTGAGTTTAGTGAAGATGCCAGGACTATCCTCACTGGCGGTAACGATCAGGTTATATATCAGTTTGATGCAAACACCGGTGACATGGTCAATGAGCTAAAGGGCCACGAAGGGCTGGTCCGGTCTCTGCATCTGGACAGTGCGGGGCAGCGGATTGTCAGTGGAAGTTACGATATGAGTGTTAAGGTCTTTGATGCGCAGACCGGGGAGTTATCAATTGACCTACCCGGCTGGACCACCAGTTGGATGTTGAGTGTGAAGTCAGACTATCGACGCATCCTGGCCACGAGCCAGGATTCTCGAGCTGTCATCATGGACTTTGGTTATGGACTAGATGGCATTGAGTTGCTAGAGGAATAGACGGATATTTGCTTTTATCTGCTCCATCACAGGAAAAGTTTTGGTTTCAGGGAGTTTATACGGGTACTCAATCGGGGTCTTCTTCTCTTCATGTGGAAACTTGCCTTGTGCTGTTTGCGCTTTTTCTTTGCGCCTTTTTGGATATAATATTTTGGGATATACATTGGCTAGCGATAGAGCGTTGAACTTAAAAAGATGTTTACTTTGCTTTCTCACTTCAGTCTTCCTGCCAGAAAACATTCACAGTAGTTATGGTTATTGCCTTGCGATGGTAGACATCGTCCTGCGATACAGGGTATACTCGTGATCGCTGTGCTGCCGGGTGCCGCGTCGATCAATAACTGCCCACTTGGGCAGGTATCCATCAAATCCTTGCCTGAGGAATCGATACATTCTCACGGAAAGGGGCAGGGGGCCTTGTGATTGGCCAAGATCCCCCTTAGCGTCATGGCGGTCCCGTGGGTTTTGTCGACAGCAACAAAACAATCCTCTCAACGATTACTTTGCCTCAATTTTCAAACCAAGACCAAACTCTCACGTACCTGCGGAAACGCCCATCTATACGACTTCTTTGTTTCCTCTCACACTCCCTTAATTCATTGTACCCCCAGGAGCTCTTCCCGCTATCCCAACCGAACTCAAAACCAGGACCGTATACCCCACCATGGGCGAATCTAGGTTCGTTGGAAACCCCCTTTCAAAACAATCTGTGAAATAAGCCTCTTATGTGTGGATGTCAGCGACTAATCATTGTGGGATGAATAGGCAAGAGCTTCTGGCATGGCTTAACAACCTGTTGCAGCTGAACCTTACCAAGGTTGAGCAGTGCGGCACGGGGTACGTTCAACTTCCACGTTATGGATAATCCTGCTTCCTTACCCGGGCGACGGACTTGACTCCCTTGCAAAATTGGAGCCAAAACGGCGTGGGATATGGTTCCAGCATCTTCGCATATAGCTAGAATGGGCTGACGTATAATCTTGTGTAGTGCGGCTCTCTGTCAAGTCTTTGACTCAATCTTTAGTGAGTGTGCCATCTTACCCCTAGTAAATTTGTTATAGGACTAACAATTTCTTCCTGCTTTCTAGTGGATGTCCCCATGTCCCGTGTGAAATTCAACGTCAATACCGAGTACGCCTACCTTCAAAATTTCAAGGTTCTTCAAAGTACGTTCCTGGGTGGATTCGTTTGAATGGGGAAAGATCCTCCCTATTAACACAGCCTTTCGACAGACGTGTTTGCTCGCCACCAGGTAGACAAGCCGGTACCCGTACAACAACTTACCAAATGCCGCATGCAGGACAACCTTGAATTCCTGCAGTGGACGAAGCGATACTGGGACCAGCACTTCCCTGGTGGTGATTACGATGCTGTTGCTCGTCGGAAGGCTTCGGGTGCTCCCCCTGCTCCTGCTAGTGGTTCTCGCTCAGGCGCAGCATCGGCGGGAGCCACGCGGCGGGGAGCTACACCTACCACTGCTGCAGCTCGTCCACGAGTCGCTGCAGCAGGTGGGCCTAACGTGTCCGCCTTGCAGCAAGAGATTGCGACTCAGAAGGAAGCTATTGCCGGGTTGGAGAAGGAGCGGGATTTCTATTTTGCTAAGCTCCGAGACATTGAGCTTTTGCTGCAAAGTGCCATCGAGGCAGACCCCGAGTTGGAGAAGGATGACGATTCGTTGGTGAAGCACATCCAAGGTATTCTGTACTCGACAGAGGTATGAAAGATTTCCATCCCGTTCAAACGAATACGGACCGGGAGGACTAACTGTCGGACAGGAAGGATTTGAGATCCCAGCTGAAGAGGGTGAGGGTGCTGCGGATGAACTGGAGACATTCTAAATTCCGGTTGAGAAACGTTTGTCCGTTTTTAATACCCCCTCATAGTATGACTAGCGTTGCGTGGGTGGTTTTGACCCCTCATGTTTTGATTGGATTTCCTGTTACTCTCCTGAGTTGGGTCCTCGGTCAAGTTGTCGGAGAGAGAAAGAGAGAGAGACAGAGCTTGGCAGCTGGCACGAACTGGAGAGCGAGAAATCATGAGCTGTTTCGTGGACATTTGGCGATAGGACATTTGAATTTCCGTCAGGCTCCAGACGAGAGTCCAATAGAATTGTTCTCTACTTCTATAGTTCTACCTCCTCCTCCTCCTGTGGTAGTCTACCAATCGGTTCCAGTGCGAGGGCCACCGAATGAGCGAATTAATCTATGGTTCGGTTGGCCTCGAGGTCCTACATTCTTCGAAATTTCCACTCCGGAGATGGCATTCCAAGGCGGGAGATGGACACGCCACGACAGTATATAAAAATAGCAGTGTGGATCGGAGACGGAATTGACCCCATTTCTGGACGATTACACTTACGAAGACTTCGACTTCGTCTGACAATAATGTCGATAATTTACGGTTTCCCGGGGTTGCACCGCAGGCTCAGAATGGACGACTATAGGGTTACACAATTTGAAAATGGCCCTGGAAAAGTGAACTATAATCTCACCCAGGGACCGTGTACCTTGCAGCATGATAGGTGTGATGAACTGGGGGCGGAGACCAAACACTAGAAATTTTAGCCCCTTACTCCCAGGAGATATTATTGTATGCATATCAGGTCGTACGGGCTGCCGCCAACACTGCGCCGGGATCCTATTCTTGATCCTTCAAGGTTCGTAGTAGACTAATCGCAATCACTTCGAACTCGGCATAGTATTTAAATACTATGTAATCATGCACCACCGTCCTGGGTTAGACTGAAAAGAGCCTAGCGGGACAAATGGATTGAGGTGACACATTCCAAGCCGCGTGGGGCGTGCCGATGTAATATGGGCTAGAACATTCTGGTCGTTCAATTTCGTATCTTACCCGAAAGAGAGGTACGAGACCAACTTCTCTCACTTAAAAGTTGGTAGTGTGTGGTACTAGTAGGGTTTGGTTTGTACTCAATGGACCCTCAAATTATAGAGCAAGGTTGCATTCACTGCGAATCCCTCTTCCGCCTTGCACCAGATCAGATCTCCCCCTCTCAGAACCTTCAATGCGCTTGATCTGTGGCCGTTGATCTTCGGGAACCTTCAGATTTTGATGAGAGGGTGACAGACGGCATTCTATATTAAATTAAAGCTAGTCATCCACTCAAGGCATGTTAGTTAAATGAAGGTGAGACTTTCCCATCAGTGTTTTATTAAACTTAGTCTTGGCTTTCCCGCGTCGAGCCAATGATACTCCCTGGGTGCAAAAATGGCATCGCTTGATCCCCGAAGTGGAAAGGCTGTCATTTCGGGTACGCAATGCGTACGCATCAAGTCGGTATTGTGTTTGGAGTACCGGAACACCTGTACCCAAAGATACTATACCAGGGTACCGACATTCATTGCAATCTCCAGGTTTGCTCATGTCCTTGACATAGAGCAAATCTATCCGGACCATCTTTCGGAAGTCGATGCTCCTATCCTCAACAAGCTAGATGATTGATATTATCGGAGTTGAAATAACGGTCGTAATTGAGAAAAAGTCAATGCTGATGTAATTCCCGTATTGTAACGACTAGTAGTTGGTGGACGCTGCAAGTCTAAGACCTGACCTCAGCCGAACTTCTTGTTGTTATTCTTAGGTCTGGCCTGATCGATTCTCTGCCGTCTCATTCACATCGTCTTTTCCCTTCTCTCCCCACCTTCCTTCTCCTTCTTCACCTTCTCCCGCCCTTCTCGCTCCTCCCTTCCCTATCTCCCCTTCTTTTCCCTTGATCTTTTGGCGACAGAGGACGGAATCTTTCCTTAGGGGCAGCCTACAACCATTGAAACGGATGGTGGAAATACCGGACCGCGCGAGGTGACATACTACCACGGAACGGCTTGGAACAAGCGAGAGACAAGGCTGGGTCCGGTGTCAACGTGGATCCCGCAACCAGGGAAAAAGTGAAACGGAAATAATTTTGGCGATCAGATTCTCGAGGGACCCAACGTTGATGAGTCTCTTGTCAGTCCATCTCCCCGTTGAAACTTCCAATTCGATTCTCTCGGCAATTATGGATTAGAGCTGGAGGGGCTCTCAAGATTTGGAGACATACGGATAAAAGTCACAAAAGTTCCACCTGCTGTTCGCTTTTCGCTTCTCTTCGTTCATTCCTTACTGGTATGTACGAGCTCAGATGTCAAAATGGACTCGGCATCATCCTGAGACCTGCGGAGAATCTCTCATATTTTCAGCGGGTATGGTGGCTAGGTGGTTCTCTAATTGACCTACTTAACAGGTTTCCATGCATTTCGGAATCGTTTTCCCATCATTACGCTTGAAATTGTCAGCTCTTCGGTGCAGCTGACGTCCGCTCCTTGGTTCATACGAATTTTAAGACCTGCGCTATTTGCGGGGTTTCAACGCTTGGGCAAGCCTAAGCCTTCATTGTGACCGCTAGTCGTTCTTTCGATCAGTCCCCGACATTATCATCCTGTAGCCAACACAGTCTGCACTCATTCGGATTAATATTCTAATTCTTTGCGTTCTTTCCAAAACTCGCTTCTTTCCCGAATATCTTTGTGTCGTCCTGGCAGGCACCGCATACTACATTCTTCCTGAAATCTTCTTCCAACACGGAGCTTCAAAACTCGTGTGCTCTGTTTGGCGCATCGGTATCTCGAGTCGATTAATATTACGCCACACGTCTTTGATATTCAATCTTCAATAGTTTTCTGGGTGGTTTCGGTTGAGAGCATACTCGTACAGCTCGGAGCAGGGGCCGAACCAGGATGGCCCATCATGGCAATAGGCACACTCGGTATAGCAGATTGATGAAGAGAACTAATCGATCAACAGCTGTTACTGGTGTTACGGGACGTACGAACAGCGGGCACTCCGTATTCCATGGGACGGTTGTGAATGACCCGAGAGACATGATGAAGCGGCAGGCGCAGGATGGATCGCAGCCCCAAATGGATAGCGCAATATCCCAGGAAGGCCAGGTTTCGGTGCAAGTTACGATAGCCGCTACAGTAGGAATGCCCTCGCCGACAACTGGTATCAGCGAGCCTACAGCGTCGGAAATCACCACTGACCAAAGCTCACCGGCTGTTCCGACTACCTCTTCCGAAGAAACACCGACTGCCTCTCCTGCTTCACATACCCCCACAACTGATACTGCCCCTGGGTCGGCTAGTCATGATCCCTCGCTTCGCCTACTTCTCTTCCTGTGATATCTTCTGCTTCCAATACTTCCGCTTCCCAAATACCTCTCTCGCCTGCGAGCTCGAGTGGGACGCCTCAGTCAACTTCCAGCACTGTAGTCTCCACCTCCACGAGTTCTTCGTCTTCCAGTTCTAGCCAAACCTCGTCAACCTCTAGTTCTAGTTCAAGCTCATCTTCCAGCACAACGACTTCGTCAACTTCTACATCCTCTACAACCTCTACTATATCTGAGCTTACTACAACTTCGTTGCCCTCCGGCACCGGAGGCGGCGCCTCATATGGGTGGGACGGGGGATCGGGGCCGACAGCTACCGAACCGACAACTTTGACTACTGGACCGACTACGTCAGCGACAATTTCTCCATCCCAGGGCTCTGGCGCTCTGGACAGCCAAACCAAGGGCAAAATTGCTGGCGGTGTCGTTGGTGGTGTAGCTGGTGCCATGGCTTTGGTGCTCCTAGTTTTCATCATTCTCCGGAGACGGAGAGCATACCAAAATCGTGCCCCTGAAGTCCTTCCGCCCGGTGATATGACTGGTACTGCTGTTGGAGAAGGATCTGTAACAAGGTCAGCTGATGTGGTTTCGCGGCGGTCTAGCAATGATCCGTTATTCACGGCGTCATACTTTGCGCCAGCGTTTATGAAGCGTTGGAGACAATCGCGTCTCTCTACTCATACAGAAAGCACCTTAGATTCTAGCACCAGCGAGCGTGGATTCCAGAAGATTTCTGGTCGGAAGATTCCCTCCGTACTACAGTCAGGAGGAGATGGATACGGCGGTGGTTTCTCGGAAGGATCGCCGACCATGTCGGAACCAAGTGTGAGCTTCCCGCCAGGTTCACCGGTCCTTCCCCGCTCACCTACCTCGCAACCGCCTCCATCAACCCCGTATGGCATGCCGCTGGACGTGAGTTATACAAGGGAAGCCGAAGAAACCAATCCCATTGTGATTTTCCGGCCCTCCCCGGCCAGGACACCTATTCCTGGCTCCGCAGAAGCTAGTTTATCTAACGAACCCTCTGTATCGCGCATTGTGCCTCTGGCGCAGGGAGCGTTGTCTCCCACCATCCCCAAGCGACCAGACATGCTGGGTCGAAGTCATCCAAGCTTTGATGGTAGCCGCGGCAGCCGATTTACCGAGAGTATATGATCCTGTTCGCTATTGTCTTTCCTTTAGCCATTGCAAGCGCCCCATCGTTGTCCGATGTCTGGATATATATCATAAGAGCCTTGCTCTGTACATACGCTGAGAGCTTGCATTTCTTTCTTTTCCTTCAGGACGTGTCATCTTCGCAACAGGAATAATCCTTGGTCTTTTCAGGCCGGCATGTTCCTGATCCTGTTGTACATCTTACTCTCTATTTCTTATATGGATACCCCGAATTAAGTTCACTGTTCCTTGTCGAACCCCAGCGGATTGCTGACAAACTTTCTTTTCTTGTCGTATAACAATAATTTCTGTGGCGTACATATCCTGGGGAAAATCTTGTACGGATAATGGTCATGTAACGTTGAATGGCAAATATAATCCCGAGTCTCAAGGTACAGGACGTTATCGATAAGGGCCCTGATTTTGTTATATTTTATTTATTTTATTTATTTATTTATTTATTTTTGGGTGGATCCGGAACGGAGTTATTTTCTCTCTTCGAGCGGATGAGCATGAATGATGGCACGAAAGGCAGCACTCGGGCCAATCAGGGCTCGGCTAACCATGCGTGACCTGAGATGGCAGGGTTGCGATGCGAGGTTCCATGGAGTATACTTATCGAGTATCGACTTCATATAAGAATCGAAACCTACCCTCTTCTCCTCATCCCTCTCCCTATCTCCTTCTCTATGTCTAGTTTCACAACCGGAAACTAGTATCTACTTATATTTATTTGACTGATAGTCATCATGGGCGACCCTACTCCCCCGATTTCTCACGATCTCTCCTCATCTTCCCCTTCCCCACCCCACCCTCATTCCGCCAAACCACTTCGCTTCCTTGTCATCGGCGCTGGTTCGCGAGGCAATGCTTACGCCCGAGCCGTCACTAATGCCACCTCAGGTGTGATCCACGCGATTGCCGAGCCACATCCCTTCAAACGACGGGAATTTGGCCGCAATTATATTTGGGGCGACAACGGTACTCCACAGGACGGGCAGGAGTTCGAAGACTGGCGAGATTGGCTGCGATGGGAAATCAAACGGCGAACACAGAGCAGGTCTCCTGTGACTGCCGCGGCCAATCATACTACCGGTGGAATAGACGGCGTGTTCATCTGCACGCTGGACGAAACCCACGTGGAGATCCTACAAGCTATCGCCCCGTTAGAACTTCACATTTTGTGCGAGAAGCCGCTCGCCCTATCACTATCCGACTGTCTGACCGTCTACCGCGCGCTACTACCAAAGGAAGCAGGGGGCTTATCACCCCCCTCTTCCCCATCGACCATCTTCTCCATAGGTCATGTCCTCCGATACAGTCCACACAACATCCTCCTCCGAAAGCTCCTCCTTGAGGACCGTGTCATTGGCGACATTATTTCAATGGAACACTGCGAACCAGTTGGATGGTGGCACTTCGCACACAGCTATGTCCGCGGGAACTGGCGACGAGCAACGCCCGAAGGTGACGGTTCCCTGCTGACCAAATCCTGTCACGACCTCGACTTCATCCTGTGGCTCCTTTGTTCCCCGCCATCGCTCCCCGCAGACGCCAACCTCTCCACACAGCAGCAGCAGGAGTACCTCAAGCGCCAACAAGCGCATCTCCCACGCACCATCACCTCCTCCGGCTCCCTGACCCAGTTCCGCAAATCTAGAAAACCTCGCGCCGCCGCCACGGCAACAAACTGCATCTCTTGCCCTGCAGAGAGAGACTGCAATTACAGCGCCATCAAGATCTACCGCGACATGCACGTCGCAAGGGCCGACTACGAATGGCCTGTCAACATCGTCTGTCCAGATATCGAGGATGTAATCCGGAGCTCCTCCTCTCTGTCTGAGGAAGAACAGATCAAAGCAGCAGAGGCCCATCTCCTCCGTATTCTGGAAGAAGATTACTCTCCCGAAACGGAGGACAAGGATATCGCCGCGAGACCCTGGTACGGTCGGTGCGTTTACGAATCCGATAACAATGTCTGCGATGACCAGGTCGTCACTCTTACCTGGGATGATGAACCCCTTGACCCTACTACAGCCACCAATGACTATTATCCCCGAACTGCTAAAACGGCCATCTTCCATATGATCGCCCCGACGGAGAAACAATGTGAACGGCGTGGTCGTGTTTACGGGACCCAGGGTGAAATCTCTTACGATTCGCGGAATATTCATATTTACAGCTTCTCGACCCGGTCGACCCGGTCTATTGAGGTGCCGCGGCAGCCGCCAGAAGAGAAGGAGTCTCATGGCGGGGGCGACTACGGTCTGGCGAGGAGCTTTGTCCGTGCCGTGGATGCGGTGGTTAATCAGGGGTGGGAGGTCGAGCGTGCGCAGAGATGCTTCGTGGGCTGTACACTGGAGGAAGCGGTAAGGAGTCATGCGGTTGTGTTCGCGGCGGAAGAGGCGAGGCGGGAGGAGAAGGTGGTTCGGTGGAAGGATTGGTGGGAGGGGAAACTTCAAGATTCGCTGGGGACGAGGTCGGCTTGTGACTAAATTATTGGTTCTACTCGTTATCATGACGGTAGAGGGATTCTGGGGGTGGTTAATGATATGATATGACGTTATGGCGCACAGTAATGAACCGGTTATGGACTGGGATATGAGTTATGATTATACTGCTATGCGATTAACTATCTTAGAATGAAATTTGTCCATGGATGGGTTTTGCTTCTTCCCATCATAAAGAACACTGCACCTCACATACGCTTGTGGCACAATATTTACAAACATTAAATCATAGTCACTTAAGTGCGGACGTCAGGTTCCTCGCGGCCGATGAACTCCTTGAAGTTGAGCAGAGAAAGGGCAAGAGCAACGTTGTCCTTCAAGTACTCGGATGCAGTGAGGCCGAACTTGCTCTTGTCGCTCTCGTACTTCTCAATGTATAGACGGATCGTGGCACCGCTGCTGCCGGTGCCGGACAGACGAACGACGATGCGGCTGCCATCATCGAACTTGGCATACAGGCCCTGGTTCTTGGATACGCTGCCGTCCAAATCGGTGTAGGAGAAGTTGCCCACATCGGTGACCTTGCGGCCGGACACGGTGGAGCCGACGAAGCTGTCCTTGTTGGCGACCTTGTCGGAGAGGATAGCAATAACCTTGTTGGCGCCGTCGGTGTCGACGTTCTCGTAGTCGTAGCGGGTGAAGAAAGTGCGGCCGTAGGTCTGCCAGAAGTCGTTCTGGATGGAAGCGATGCTGGGGGTCTGGTCTGGCTTCTGTTTGGCCACACCAGCGATGATGTTCAGCCATGCGACGACGGCCCACAAGCCATCCTTCTCACGGATGTGGTTGCTACCAGTACCGAAGCTCTCCTCTCCGCAGATTGAGATCTTCTTGTTGTCGAACAGGTTGCAGAAGAACTTCCAGCCGGTGGGAACCTCGTAGCTTTGCAGACCCTGAGCCTTGGCGACCAGGTCGACAGCACCGGAGGTGGGCATGGAGCGGGCCAAACCGTAAACACCCTGCTTCTGGAAGTAGGGAATGAGCTTGGCGTGGTGAGAAATGATGGCCAAGCTGTCACCGGGAGACACAAAGGTGTTAGCACCGTAGATCATGTTGCGGTCACCGTCGCCATCGCTAGCAGCACCGAAGTGGATACCGTTCTTGTCAACGGCCTCAACCAGCTCATGGGCATAGACCAGGTTGGGGTCAGGGTGACCACCGTTGAAGTCAGGGCTAGGGACACAGTTCATGGTGCTGCTGCTGGGCAGGCCCAGCTCCTTGACGAAGATATCGACGCCGTAGGGTCCAGTGACACCGTGCATGCCATCAAACAGAACCTTGAAGTCCTTGTGGGTGTTGAGGAATTCCTTGATCAGGTCGAAGTCGAAAATCTCCTTCATCATCTTGACATAGTCGGTAGTGGAGTGGACAACCTCGACCTCCAATGGGCCGTAGGATTTGGAACCAATGCTGGAAAGATCAATCTCGGGGGTCTCAATATAGTTATAGGAGGTGAGGGTCTTGGAGGTTTCGTAGATCTTGTTGGTGACTGTCTCGGGGGCGGGGGCGCCGTTGGACAGGTTGTACTTGATACCAAAGTCGGCATTGGGACCTATGACATGAGAGTTAGCTGGGGCAATTGCTCAATCTAAAGAGTTCCATGCTGTTCTTACCACCGGGGTTGTGGCTGGCAGTCAGCAGAATGCCACCGGTGGCCTTCCGTACACGGATGAGATTACTGGCAGCCGGGGTGCTCAAGATGCCGTTCTGGCCGACAAGGAGCTTCTTGACGCCATAGGCGGCACTGATCTTCGCGATCTTCTGGATGACCTCGGGGTTATAGAAGCGGCCGTCGCCACCAATGACGAGGAAAGCGTCCTTGGCACCTTCAGGGATGGAGAGGAGGATGCTGGTAATGAAAGATTCGGAGTAGTTGGGCTGCTGGAAGACCTTGACCTTCTTACGAAGACCAGAGCTATGAAGGTTAGCAACGGCTCTATGATATAACAATATCTTAAAATGGATAGATATAGATAAGAGACATACGTTCCCGGCTTCTGGTCAGTAAAAGATTGGAAGGAGACGGTCTGGACGGACATGATGACAAGGATAGTGGTAGGAGGGAGAAAAAGGAAAAGAGAGAGGAGAAGAAAGGAGAGGAAGATAAGAGGATATTATATAGGGAATTGAGATTGCTCACCGACAAATGGGGGAGGGATCGGAAGAGAGAGAGAGAGAGAGAGGAAGATAAATAAAGGAGGGGCACCAACTCAAACTAAAACCATGCGTTGAACACTCGCGCCGCCGTCATCAGCATGATTTCATGTATGTACACCTCAGGCCCAAATCAGTGCCCCTCTTCCGCCCCACTTAACGCCGCTCTTGTTTTTGCCCAGGGATCGAGGCCCCGCGCGTGGGGACAAATGGTCCAAGTGCGTGCGCAGAAGGTAATTAGCCTCTCTGACTACATTTAAGACTTTGAGAGGTCTCAACAACTCGAATACTCAGCGTATCAATTTCCTATGTTTGATATACTAATTTCATTTTCACCCATAGATTCGTGTGGCTAGATATGGGCACTAATGTCCAAAGATTGATCCAGGATCTCTATTGCAAAATGATGAAGGCCATTTCGACACAAGCACTGGTATATCTCTCGGGCAGCGCCCAACCAACGCTCCTTGGACTCTCTCGGCGCCCTGAGACGTATAGTGGACACAGGCTCCTTTGCAAGATTGAATCGTGGCCTGAACTCACCAAGATAAAAAGTTATCACCGGTATAATCCATTTCTTTGCGACGGCTAGAACATCTAGCATAGGAAAGTTTTCACATTGGATGGGATTGCAAAACACAGGAGGAAACCCGCAAAGATTTGGACCACCAGCACGATAGTGTTCCTCTATGAAGCCGTCATTGGTAGATATGGGTGGGCTGCAGGAAGCCACAGGCGCCTGTCGAGGTGCTCGAGAAGAAGGATATGGCGTGGAGCCAGGCTTGATCGGACCCATTGGTATCAAATGCAGGTGTAGTACGGTTGCTGCGGTGCTTAGCAATACACCGGGTTGTTATGATTGAATAAAAGGTGAGACCAGAAGAGGAAGTAGAAATCATCTTCGCCAGTTAGCGGGTGTAGGTGTGGCTTGTATACAATAGATACTGGTAGTGTCTTGCTTATAGATCAGAGGAAAACGGGGCGTTCAGGTTCTGTGTAAGCAGATCTGTTCTAATTATACGTAATGTGAAGTACGCCTGGATATCACAAAGAGGTCTAGTTCTGGTAGTAGTTGCTAACATGGCAAGTGCTGTACATAGAGGCTATTCTTGGCCCGAGTATGGCGCTTAACCAAGCATGGTCTATGTATATAACCCAGTCAATGAAGAACATCTGAAGCAGAAATGCTTGCCTTTGATTAAGAGAAAAACTCAGGTAACGTGGCATCTGCTCAGCTTTGAGTCCTTTGACGGCCCATTACCACCTGAGCTACGAATCCACGACTGTCAGAGAATAAACCAGCACATATCGCAATTCTGATCGAAGTCGAAGGCGCCTTCTTTGATGGGCCATTGCAAAGAGAAAATATGTGAAATTCTCTTGTAGGAACAATGGAGATATTCAATACCTGTCTCTTTGAAACAAAAAAGAAAGAAAGAAAGAAAGAAAGAAAAAGAAAATGAGCGGTAGACTGAGCGAATACAGGCAATTCTGGAAGGATGGGTGAGTGTCCATAAGCCATCAATGAGTGGTTTGAAGGGCTCAGGTACCAGCACAAAGGCGGCGACGACCCCCATGGAAGGCGGAAAAGTCCTCAAGAAACAATTAGCTAAATTTTAAAAATAGATTCATTATAGAAAACTATTTCTAAGACATTCTATTTATTGTGAGTCTCCCCCTTTTCTATACGATTATCCACTTTGACGAAAGTGAGAAGAGAATGTCAAATTATCCCTCGGATTTGCCTCAGTTTGTAGAGTCTTTAATCTAGTTGATTGTTGGGCAGGTCCCAATGGAGCTATTTTAATAGCTGCAGCTCTAAACTTTGGGACACGGACGCCCCTGAATGATTGGGCCGCTTCACCCCGTCAGAGCCAAAGTACACGGACAACTCATCGACCACGGGGCTCTGCCACTGCATCTGTTGTCGACGGCCTCTTATCACCTTTGCTTATGAATGAGTTCAAATCTAGACCCCTCGGCAAGTCGTAAGATTGCAGGGGGGTACTCCGGACGGAGTGAACAGATAGCCCCAGAATGAAAGTAATAGCAGCTTGTTTATCATTGCGACTTCGCGCATTGCCGACTTAACTGCTATGTCCCGTTGTCAGATGCAGTCAATGCCCATCTTCCCCCTCACGTCACCATGACTGCGACTAGTTTCACTTCCAAGATTGTGTAATCAAGATAGTGGTTAAAGCGAGTTGTTATAGGGTTCGTGGTACACTGCTTTCTGGCCCCCACATTGACACAGTAGAACAGGGGTCTCTTCCTTGAATGATGTGTTGGGGCAAGGCGAAGAAAGAAAGAAAGAAAGATATGATGTGGCTGCAAAAATTTCTAGCACTAGGTGCTGTTCTTATACAAGATGTGAGAGAAGGTCGCAGCCCATCTTAGGCAACTCCCCGGACTCAGCCAAGTCACAGCGGGAGGTTTCGAGGAGCAGGCTTTTATCACCCTTCATAGTCCATGGTGATGCCAGCCAGAAGGACAACAGCCTTACCTTCTACAGATGTGGCGTGCTCTGTCAGGGAAAGTAAATCAGCACAGCCTACCCAAGCGTCGGTGTGCATACGCTGCAACGGTCGTAACAGCAACAGTGATCAACTAGAAATCGGTCTAATCAACCCTCTCATTCAATTTCCTCCACTCTCAAACAGTCTCTCCTTATAAAATCGCATCTCCTCGATGCTTTCCAGAATATCATCCTTCGCCAAATGTACCTCCTTCTTCCTAGGCACAGCAGCTAGCAACTCATCCGCACCCCATCGTCGCGCTGCCTCCTTAAACGTGCTCACATCCAAAATCCGATAATGTAACCATTCCAGGACCTTCGCATAAGGACCCCGCGACAAAAAAGCCTTATCCGCATGCACACTATTTCCCGCCAACAGCGCCGTGCGAGGCTGTGGCACATATTGCTGAATGTACGCCAATAGCTCGGAGGCAGCGGATTCAGGTGTAACGGTGGAGGCAAGGACGGCGGCTGTTAATCCCGTACGACCGTGAGTGTCGATGCACCATTGTGACATGTTGTCCAGAGTGGTCTTAGAGACGTTGACGACGGTTTCGAAGCCGTGGGGGTCGAGGAGTTGGAGGTTGGCGTCCGTGATGAAGCAGCAAATTTGGATGATTTGGTCCTTTTCGGAATCTAGGCCTGTCATCTGTTTGTGTGATTCAGGCGTGTATTAGGTATCACATATATATGGAGGGAATCGTGGTAGAGTCGAAGAGGAGGTTGCGTACTTCGCAGTCTATCCACACCAGTGGATCAGATGAGCGTGCCAATGGCATTTTGACGGCGTTTATGTGCAAATTGTTATTACTTCACTCGAAATCTAAGAGCAACCAAGTAAGGACTTTTACTTCAGAGACCTGTGTCCATCTGCGCCTTTGCGTGAGTGGGAAAAAAGGTGGGGGTGAAGAAGTTTCCCTGTGACGTTGCGGGGGTAAATTATTTGAATTATTTAATCAATTTAATTCGTAAGTTACGTACGTAGTTCCCGAACGATAAGATAGAAACAGGTAAGATCCCAGCTTCTTCAGATTCAAATCAATCGTATGTTTGCACCTCGCGTGATCCATTTATTCTATAGCAATTAACTTATACCCCAGACCTTTTTCAAAAGTATCAAGTAAAGAATTCTAGATCCTCGTAGGCGAGAGCCCTAGGACCATCCAGCACAAGGTAGTTCCAACTCATGCACATAATCCAGAATAGTCTCCATACCGTCGTTATCATCGTCAAGACGTTAAAAAAAGAGAGAGAAGAAAAGTAGAAGTCCCCAAGTAGAAAGAGAAAGAAAGAAGAAAAGAAAGAAAAAACCAACTAGGTGGCTATCGATTGGTCCACTTACGCCAATCCATCATAGCCATCAAGATAATCTTTTGAGAGTGTTCCCCATTCCAAACACGGCAACAAAAAGAGATGAAACGTTGTTCACATAGTTTGTATATGTGCCAGCCAAAACAAAATAACTAAAGCTTAGGATATAGATTATCGAAGATTGCTAAGTTAGCGTTCCGACGTGGTTGTGGAGGGAATTCCCCGATCGAGAACCAATTGGGAGTCATGTTGAACCCAGTAAGTTCATATAACTAATAATATGTTCATCGAGATAGCTTCATCACAACTCTTCGTCCTCATTCTCCTGCGAAACTGGTTGAGGCTGGGCCCCAAAGGAGCTGGAATCCGCCCCTGCAGTTTGAGGTCCCTCTGAAGCGGCACTATCCAAAGCTCCGCTGACGGGTTGAGATAACCCTGATTCAATCCTCCGTCGCAATGCGTTTTCATCCGCTTGGGATACACTAGCTCTTTGTTTCTTTAAGGGGCTCCCCACGAACTCTCCGTTTAGATTATTTGCCGCAGGCTTGGGGACCTCGGGTATGCCGGCAAGGACTGCTGGTGCAGTTGGAGGGGTGGTGGAGATACTGGATGCTGCAGGAGTCTCTCCTGACGGCTGGGGACTAGCGGTGTCCGTTTTGGGGGTACTAGTGCCCAGAGATGCTGAGGAGTGTTGGCGTTTGAGCTGTATTTCCGTTAGCGCAACTTAAGGCGAAGGCCTCAGGTTTTACTTGCCTTGATCTTACGAACGCCCTCGGCCAGTTCCCCCTGGCGTCTAATATCATCTGGTGACAGATGCTGATCGTCCTCCTTAGCCTCTTCATCGTCGGCTTTACCCAAGATCGAATCATCGTCATCATCGTCACTGTCCATGTCGTCATCTCCAGCGGCCTTGCTCTTCTTTCCCTTCTGCTTGTTCTCGGAACTGTCCCGGAAGTTCAAGAATCCAACTGTGCCACCGGGTTTCAAAGGACCAATATTAGCGAAGTCCGGCTGAAGTGATCTGCGCTTTGCTGAGCCAGGAGTTTCTTGCGACTTGGGATCTTTTAACATGCCCATTTTTTGCAATTGCCCTGTAGATGGTTAGTATAGTAGAAGAGATGTATTGAAGTGATGATTGACTTACGCTCTCCTCTATACATGAATGTGAAAATAGCATAAGGCTTGTCGGATGGGTCGATCCCGGTGACCGTTTGTGTGCTGATGGTCTTGGGGTCGAGGGTCTTGGGCTTTGCAAAACTCGTTGTATGGTCGACATCTGCATCTGTCCCACCATTCCCGTCTGGCTGGGCTTCGTCGTCGTCATCATGAGCATCGAACTGCGGCGAGTATTCACCACGTTTGACTTCCCCCGAGGCCAGAACACGGAACAAAGCCACCTTGATCTGCCCTGCAGACTCAGGAATAGGGTCGTCGTCCGAATCGGAGAAAGACATGTCATCGTCCGAAACGTCCTCGAGGGGTGATTTCGCGTCGTCACCATAGCGCATGATGCCCTTGTCATGCTTGGAGTCCATGTCCAGGTCACTGTTGCCATCGGCCGACGCACGCTTTAGACGACGCTTTTCCATCTTCTGCCGTCTCCGCTCAATCTTCGCGGCCACATCCTTCCCTTCTAGGTCTAAGCCATTGAGCCAGCGCTCCAACCCTACCTCACGGAAGAGGAATTCCCGTTCAGCAAGGCCACCTCCTTCTGACTCAGGGACACTGACCCATCGTGAGTTCACCCAGGTCTCCTCGCCTCTCCGGAGCAAAGTAGCGACCTCTTCCTTTTGTCGCCCGTCGAAGTAGATATAAGCTGCGACCGTCTCGTTCGGAGAGTTTGTCAGCGGCTGATACGGTGCCACCATGCTACTATATTGGCCTCGCTCTGCCGTTTGGCCGGGAAGACCCCCAACAACCTTGGGCTTAGGTGTGGGGTTTTCCGGTGTCGATTTTGGGGTAGAGTAGGGCACATCCTGACCAGGATTCAGCAATGTGATTGAAACTGCAAAGGTTGATTGTTCGGGTTTTCCGGTAGCTGAACCTGGTAGCTTCGGTGGAGGTACGGGAATGTAACAAGCTATGCGAGAGGCTCGGGATTGGCGTTGGATCGAGTACTCGGAAATAGGGCCGTCCGGAGTGTGTATACTCACGGCGAGACCCTTGAAGCACGGCATAATGGGGCGAGCGGTGAGAAGTATGTGAGCAAAGTGATGTTCTCCGTAGTATCTTCCAGAGGGGAAAACACGCCGATCGAAAGATGGTCAGGGTGATCGAAGGAGAGAAGATCGTGCGACAGTGCGAAAGAGATAGCTTCCGGTCGTCGTGGGTTGTGGAGGCGGTCAGGGATATCTAGTGTGTTTAGACTGACTGTCACCGACAACCTCAAAGGGAGAGAGCGCGAGAACGCAGTTCAAAGAGGTCGCAACTGAAGAGTGTGGTAGCCTATAACGGAGATACTTGGCAAAAGAGCCAGACAATTTGAGAAAGCACGTTCGTAATGCTTTATCTTCTATGTGAACAATTCACACAGGCAATCGTAGCTCGGCGGAGGGGTGTGGGAGGGGAAGAAGGTAATGGCTGGGATATGATAGACCAGTTGATCAGGTTGAGCGTATCAAGTTGAGAATGCGCGTAAAGAATGTAGGTACCAGCAACATCGAGTGAAGGTAATGATTTGACCTATGAAAAAGATATCTGGTATGCCCGAAGGCCAACTCCCTTGTACAGCGTGACGGTGCCAGAAGAAGGGTGGAAGGGGGAGATTGAAAGAGAGGAACGAATGGGATGCGGAGGACTGGGCGATCGACCGCCGCCAGTGGGAACTCCTCCGCCTTTGCTACTTTCCATGGTTTCGGTTCTGCTTAAACAAACTCCCATGCAACATACATCCATGATTCCTCTTGCCTTCTTGGCGTAAGAATGTACTAGTCCGAGTAGTATATCCTAACAACTCGAGTGACGGTGGATTTAGACTCGATCTCTCTTTGTTTCCCTTTGTGCGACTTCCGTCAAGAGAATCCAGCACAGTGTCATATGGAGTGTTTGTCCACGAAGCGCCCTTCCAGAGATCTCCTTTCTAACAATGCTGCAAAATAGAATAACATATATCGGCATCCTTTCGCCGCTTTAGGTATTACAGATGTTTGTACAACTCACGGCTCGCTTTGTTGGATGACTATATATAGTATCACATCGTCTCTATTTGTCTAGCGGCTTAAATAAATATATCGCATGAATCTCACACCACTAAATAATCCGAATGGTAAAGAGAAGAGGGGAAAATTTCAATAATACATAGACCAACAGCTTCTTGTGCTAAGATAATGAAACAAAACGATGCGTCTCTCTCAAATCCCCCGCCGTCGTGCCTCTTCCATAGCCATATCTGCCAAGTCAGGAAAATCTCGGTTCAAGCCACTGAAAAGCAACTCGGCCTTCTGTCGCCTTTTCCGCTCAATTTGAGCTTCTATATCCGAGATCTTGTCAAGGACTTTGGCATGTGAATCGATCAGAGACAGCTCAAGCAGGCCGTCCGCGTATTGGCGCAGAGCGCCTAGCTTCCTTTCAAGAGAGGGGATGTTTTCCTCATCAATGGGATTCGGGGCGTTAGCGATGTGATTGTTGGGTTCATGAGGATATCGGTAAGGGGTATTTTTTGGTGTAGAAGAGAGCGGGATGTGAGCCTCTACATGCCGACTGTGATGGAAACTTTTGTCCGGGGAGCTTCTGTCCTCCACGAGATCACTGATGCGGAGCTGCCCTTTTGAATTGAAAGACCCTGTCGAACTGCCACGCATGGGAAGGCCAGGGGGAACATCAGCATCTGCAACGATATCCGACCTTCTATTCTGAGCGGGCTCAACACTCTCCGAGGAGGAATGTATAGCTTCGTGTAGCGACCTTTCGTGACCATCGTCGTTTGGCAGCCTATGTCGTTTCTGTCCCCGAGGTCCAAAGTGTTTTGTGGCGATGCGCTTTGTGTAACAGAGACAGCTCTCTTGCCTCTCTTCTGGTCAAATACGTTGTCCACGAAGCCGGAGATGCGACCTCGTGGATCAACAGGCTTAATCCGAGCTCGGACGGGCTTATCCTTGCTTTGGTATGGATGAGAAAAATGGCAACAACGACAGTTGCATATTTGTGAGCATTTCGGGCAAACCCATGAGGTTTCATTTCTGAGGAACTTAAGGAGATCAATATCAAAGTGCCTATACAAGCCACGATAACAAAAGAAAGCTGAGCATTGAGAGCATGTTATTCCCTTCCAGATAGGGTGACTGTCACGACAGAGGTGACAGAGGCGTTCCTAGACGTTGTCAGCTTGAATATTAATCAAGCCATCGCAAAGGCTAGTATAAAGCTCATGTGAACTTACTGAGGATTGTCGTCGCGCTTCCGCTGCTACCAGAGCCATGGCGCCCAAAGTCTTTCGTCTAGTATATAGGTTAGCTGAATGATATTCCCTGGGCCCGGCGAAATCGAAACTTGAATAGACTATTATACAGGCAAGCTAAGGCATGCCGGTCTAATAGTGATTAGGGGAGCCATACTTCGGTCGTACTGTGTCTGAGGGGGAATAGCCGCCTAATCTATCTCGAGTAGTCTTGATGAGGGTTCGGCAATATTCGCTCCGGAATAGCTCAGCCCAAGTATAGTCACCAACATGCTTGCAACTCCTTCCGGATACGTAACATGTTAGACAGAGGTCAAAATCTCCACACTGTTCGCAGTGTAAGTGTCGGTTCCAGATCGTCAATCCGCAAAAGTTACATTCCACCACAGCTCCTTGTGTATCCACAAGTTTAATAGGCACAGATGAGTCACACCCAGTATCCTCGTCATCGACTAGCTGTTGAAGCATATCTACAAGCAGTTTCGTCTCTTCTGGGTTGTGACTGCTGTCGCGGAGTGCATGTATTGGTATCAAGGGAACTCGGCCTGTGTCTGCATAGCATTGCTTTTGATATACAGGCTGGATATAATCAAAAAATGATGGAATCGAGGATGCATGCAGGATGTTCCAAACCACTTTCGTCACCATGGGGCTGACATTCCATATTTGATGAGCAGTTGCTGAAGGAAATATCACCAAGTCCCCAGGCTCTTGATGAGTGACGTATATCGGGAAATTAGCAGATTCCATTTGCGCGATGGAGATATTGGCCCAATCAGTGTGGGATGACTTTCCAAGCCCTTCCATAAACGCGTCATACTTTTCCTGTGAGCGTTGATCTGTGCCAAAGCACAATGATCCATATCGGCTTTCTTTATTATACAAGGGTAAGCCCTAAGAAAGACTGGTGCAGCGAGGGGTATTTACATACCTTCAGACTCGATCATCAGATTAAGTGCAACTGTTCCACTAAAACATCTGTGGAAACCGGACCTGAAATATGATTCATGAGCAATAGTTTCGTATCATATCCGCAGCCTACGTACAAGGACAACTGTGTTCCAACGTAAGCCATCAACACTTCGGGCGTGATTTCCTTTGGTAATACTCGGAACAAGTCGAACGAGCCTAGTTGCATTAAACAAGAAGGCAAGACGGCCTTCAACGCTCTGATCCACTCGACAGGACATTGAAGGTCTTTCGCGTAGAGCCTACTATGGCAGTTAACAACAAATGTCACAGACTTGTAATGGCGGGTTTCCTTTTTGACATACGATTCCCGAGCGTGACCAGCACGAGTGTGGTCCGTTGGTATCAGATCACGAAGCCGCATCCTAACATCGCGACCAGTCTGACAGTTCCTTACTGGTATAGCTAAGTAGAGAAACCCGAGAACAGATGTCAGAAAATCTATATGAGATATCTGTCATGCAACTGTTAGATACATACCTCCCGAGGAAGATGATGTAACCAGGCACCCATTGTTCAAAGTTGATGCGTCCCAGCGATCAGTTTGATTTAGTCCACGAATCACGAACGGCTTTCCTTCCTGTAGCTTCTTTTCAAACCAGCCAGGGGTTTCATAGATGGCCTGAACCGGAAACTCGGAAAATGGCACAAACAGCCCCCCGGAACGCAGGAGATCCTGCACGGATGGTATACTTGACTGAGAAAACTCCATTTTGTGGCTGGCATAGAACCCGCATACATTTCTATGTAACGTAAAGCAATGGAGGCATATTTCCGGATATATGGGTCGATGCCACGTCAGTGTCGAACTACGAACAAGCATCTCGGAACTGGATGTGGCGGTTCTTTCTCTCTGGGGCTAACACACGTGACTTATGGCTACGAAGTGCCTTAACCCTTTAAGGAAATATAGTAGAACTGGGCGCTGTCCCAAACTCAAGGCTATATATAAAATGAAGGCACTAGCATGCTGCATCACCATATCAATAATCTAACTAAATCTAGACGGAATAAACATTCAAAGGATCAATCTATCACGATGATGTAGTTCCATCTACTGCACCAGGTTGTATGAATATCAATCCTCTCGGAATCTGATGTTACTATAGGGTTTGGCTAGTAGCTGTTAACTAGGTGAAACTGGCTTCAGTGAGTTATCCTGAGCCATCAGATGATGGTACTATTCGCACATAAGTCCCTTGAAGTCTGTGGACTGTGTCCTCAGAAAAAGGGCACGATGCAGAAACCCAGTGTGAACGGCGGACCACTTCCTTCTCTTCTGGAAAATGTTTAAGTACGTCCCAGTTAACTTAACTGATGTAGACAAATGCAAAGGCTCTGGCTAATACTGCGGATGACTACTTCGGCGAAACTCTAAACTATATAGTGTTTCGTCGTGTTTTGTGATGCTCCTGTTTTAGTAACAATAGGACTGACACATAGATGATAGTACTACAAGAGATACAGGTTGGATACGTTGAACAGTGTATCTCTTTACACATGAACCGAGACATCTCATTCGCAATCCTCCAGGTTATTAAAGGATGAATACCATTGAGTGACAAATGGAAATTTATTCCCGTGACAAGGAAGGGCCCGTGTGCTGGTATGAGTTAGGGTTCCTGTACGAAGTAGCGCCGCAGTATTTGCCTTGCCATTATATGGGGAGCTTATTGATAGAAACTATATAGCTACACAGTTAATTTGAAGATCTCAAGTCTATGAGTGTATAGCAGGACATACAAAGTGTATCCTTTCCCATGTGGTGATGCTCCGCAAGAACAGTACTCCGACTCGAATTGAAAGATGAACTGCGAGCGTAGAACCCCTGACAAATCATAGTCCCGAATCAAATGAATAGAAGTGGTCGTCCTTTGAGATTTCTTCAGCCACCATTCGTCATCTCCAGCTAAGGAAACGTATCCACACCTTGGGACAACGCTGGACACTGCAAATGTAGAATAATTAACTTTTGTTTGATTTGATTCAGGGTAATGTAGCCTGAGACTTGGGGTTCGGCGTCCCTGTCGACCTAATCTTGCTTCGGTTTTCTGTTCCAATATCGACCAGCTATGATACTCCTTAACCTAAAATGTTAGATTTTATTAATCTGGTTCAGCCCTCGGTATACTCCCCGAGTTGGGTCATTCTGACGGGCTGTGAATCCACCTCGGCTTCTCGAACCTGGGGATTTCTAGGGTTGATTCCGTTAGGTGGATGGTCACCTTTTACCATTGGTGCTGGTATATTTATGATTCGCAGATTATGGAGACAGTATGGTTGTGATGATGGAAGTTCTCTCGTCATCCCGGAATAACCACCCGCGAACTCCTCTCGTTGTATTGTCGTACATGGGACCATGAATGAGAAGCAACAATAGGGGAGATATTAGGATATTGAAAATGAAATCACAATGCAAATAAAGAGTCCTTTTTTTTTAAAAAATAAAAATTAAAAAAAAATAAAAAGACAACCCCCCATAATGTATGAATAGTACAACTCAAGTACAACAAATGACTCGCTTGTCGTTCTCGTCACTATTACGCAGTGCTACTAGTCGGTACTAAATGTTGAACTGGGGCTGGAGCCGGCTGTACTATTCCATATGAGGATTAGTGCACCAACTCAAACCCACCCGAGTGACCAATCGCCAGATCGCTAGTACACTTCAGTTGTTCAGCTCATGAGAAGCGTAGATTGGGTGCAGTGTCATTTTTCCTCTCCTGCCGGATCTACCAATAATTACACAGACTATAGTCTACATCTTGTTACCTTATATCCTTAGAACTGTCTATGACTACTCGATGCAAGAAGCTCTCTGCTTCCAAAACGCGGGCAGTCCGCTGTACACAAGTCATAGACAGGATATTCTGGACTTGGCGTGCTTTGAGTTCCAGGAACAGCTACTACAGTAGTACGTACTCCACCAGAAACGCTTGGTATGCATGATTTACATCTAAAAAGTACTAGCTATAGTCTATCTAGTTCACTAAGATTTCCTTAGTAATTAGCTCTAGAGGCTCAGCGGCAGTCAGATTTGGGAGTGGCTAGAAACACCTATAATTGTATAAAAATGGCTAAGGATTAAAAAAAAACCCTCACAGAATGGATCTCTCTGCCCATGCTATAAAGAACTTTTAGACAATATACAATATACAATATAGTAGAGCTTACTTCTTCTAGAAAGGATTGGATAAAGTGGCTTCACCAGAGCCCCTCTCCCCAGTTTTTTATCGTTCTGTTACTGCATTTGAGTTGAAAGAGAACATGAGGGAAAATATGAAAATGTGGGTATATTGCACCATACTACCAGGTAAGATCTACTAGTAGTAGGGCCCAGTGACAAAATATTAGGGATGGATTACCTGGTGGTGAGTACGGGGTTGGGGATTCCCACGGGGAAACAGGAGTAGAACCATGGAGAGAAAGAAGTGTTAACTGCCCAGGTGAATACAGTCACACTTTGATTGGGCAATGGTTGCTGGTAACCCCGTCTGGGGAAGCATCACCTGCTGTGTTGGAGCCCTATTTCTCAGGGCTTCCATGACTGACACCTTCCCCTTTTAGATCGCATGACACTGTTCTTTTTTCATCTCGTCTGCTTCTCCCCCGCACTTTTCCCTTCTTAAACTCTTTCTCCCTCCCTATTCCCACCTTATCCCTTTGCGAAGTACTGTTACCTCTCTCCCACCTCAGTCATCGAAACTATAACCCTCCCAATCGCTGACTGAATTCACCTTTCTCTATACGTCTCTTTCTGCAAGCTTCAGTGACCATGGACGACTCCAAAGTGAAGTCGGATGGAGACACACCTTCTGGTGATCTAATGTCACACGTGGAGCAACGGTTCGTAGTCTCTGCCATCTATAGTCCGTCCCCAAAGAAGCCCTTGCTAACAGGTTCTGTACAGCCTCAGCGATGACCATGGCGCTTCTGAGAAAGGTCATGTTGAGCATATCAACCTCAACAAGAACACCTCTGCCAAGTAAGCTATCTCTCACTTGCAGTCATATTCACAGCATCTTCCTTTCTGAGCGATTGAAGGCTAATGTATCCTTCTAGGATCAAGAACCCTCTGGCAGACTTGACCCCCGCTCAGGTTCTTCAAGATGTTGAGCACTTCGCCAATGAGCATGGGCTGCAGGACATTCTGGATCACCTGAAGAAGGGTGCTCTGATTGCGAGGGACCCAGACAACTTTGAGACCGTTGAGAATATGACTGATGACGAAATCACAGTCATTACTAACGAGACTACCCACAAGTGGCGCCAGCCATGGCCGCTCTATTTCACCATTGGCCTTTGCTCTATTGGGGCTGCCGTCCAGTATGTACCTTGTCGACTCGTTGTCCATTACGTTCACTTATAGCAATCGCTAATTATTCATCAGGGGATGGGATCAGACGGGAAGTAATGGTACATATTCTTGAATACCTTGCGGTTGAACGCCTATTTACCTCCTTCACTATTAGGTGCCAACTTGTCTTTTCCTGATGCCCTAGGTATTCCAGAGAAAGGTGAACTCAAGGCTAGAAACCAGTGGCTTGTTGGTATTCTGAACTCGTACGTATTTCACCCTTCCACATGCTCATCTATTGATACGGAAACTAGTGCGCCTTACCTCGCAACTGCGTTTGGCGGCTGCTGGCTCTCCGACCCCCTGAACAAGTATCTGGGCCGTCGTGGCGTCATCTTTATCTCTGCTATTTTCTGTTTGCTGACTCCAATCGGCTCTGCTGTCTCTCAAACCTGGCCTCAGTTATTTGTCACTCGCCTCTTGATGGGTATTGGGATGGGACTGAAAGGAGCCACAATCCCCATATACTGCGCTGAAAACACCCCTGCAAACATTCGTGGCGGCCTGGTTATGTCCTGGCAATTGTGGACCGCATTTGGAATCTTCCTCGGGACTTGCGCAAACCTTGCTGTCAAAGACACAGGTGCCATATCCTGGCGCCTACAGCTCGGCTCAGCTTTTATTCCAGCCCTTCCTCTGACTCTTGGGGTGTTCTTATGCCCTGAATCCCCTCGCTGGTATCTCAAGAAGGGTTTATTAAGGAAAGCATACCAGTCGCTATGCAAGTTGCGTAACAGTGATTTGCAGGCCGCCAGAGACCTGTACTACATCTATACCCAGATCAAGATTGAAGAAGAGCTTGTTGGTAAGAACAATATTCTGGTGCGTCTTGGTGAATTGTTCACTATCCCGCGTGTCCGCCGTGCAACCCTTGCGTCAGGGACAGTCATGCTTGCCCAGCAGATGTGCGGTATTAATATTGTGGCGTTCTATTCCTCCACAATCTTTGCTCAAGCTGGGGCGAATGTGACTGAGGCATTGCTTGCTTCGTGGGGCTTTGGTCTGGTCAACTTCCTGTTCGCCTTTCCGGCTGTGTTCACCATCGATACATACGGACGCAGGGCCCTTCTCTTGTTTACTTTCCCCCAAATGGCCTGGACATTGTTGGCTGCAGGGTTTTGCTTTTACATACCGAAGGAGCAGACTGCACATCTAGCCTGTATCTCTCTTTTCGTTTTTATGTTTGCCGCGTTCTATTCAGTCGGCGAGGGACCTGTTCCTTTTGCTTACTCTGCCGAGGTTTTTCCTCTGTCGCATCGAGGTGAGAACCCTACCCTGAAAAATCATGGAGATGACTCGCTCAAACATTCGATCTCATTACATAGAGGTTGGTATGTCTTTTGCTGTAGCAACAAACTTCTTTTGGGCGGCCGTGCTCAGCATCACATTCCCACGGATGCTAGGGGTTATGACGCCAACGGGAGCTTTCGCCTTTTACGCGTAAGTTGTCACTCAGATAGCTCTACTTTGGATCCTGTTCTACAAAGACCTGACATAAGAACAGTGGCTTGAATGTTACAGCATGTATCATGATCTTCTTCTTAGTCCCGGAGACTAAGCAGCGCACCCTGGAGGAGCTGGACTACGTATTTGCTGTCCCTGTCCGTATGCACTCCGGCTACCAGCTCAAGAAAGCACTCCCGTACTGGGTCAAGAGATATATCCTTCGACGCAATGTCAAGCTGGAGCCTTTGTACCAGTTTGACCACGTAGCGACGCGGACCTAAAGGACGAGGCAGGGCCTAATGTCCCGCATACTGAGAGAACCAATTTGTTGCTTCACCGGGTTAGGAGTTCGAGACGATTTACTAATGCCTTTCTAATTCTTTCGATGGCTTAATATAGGATCTTATGGCGTGTATGTACCAGGTCAGGGGTGACTATGAGACTAACGTTCGCCATGTTTTACTAGTTCCATCAGCGTATGTGAAATGGAAAATTGCTTGAATGGTGTTTTTCTACCTAGGTGTCCTTTGGGAGATAATGAGCATCAATCTATCCTGCTTTGGTCCCTCAACTGTAAAGAGGAACTTTTCGAGACTTCGCATTGGCCCTGGTTCACCCTCTCCTCTTGTTCACTCTTTCCGGGGATCAAAAATGGCATGCTACTCGGGAGTCGGATCATTCTAGTGGAACGGGACTGCCTTGTGCTATCATGGGTCAGAGCGGATCAGAACCCAGCTCACAGTCACTAGAAAGAAGGGACAGCCATTTAATTAGATCTCTCAATAAAAATTATGGCACCCCGCTTGCTTTTCCTACTTTCTTGCTCTTTCCACTTGTGTCCTGCTGCTGACTTGGCGACATTCTTCCATCGTCATGGCACTACAGTACCGTATACAAGGTATGAACTTTGGGGGACATCAGGTCTCCGGAAAGCGGGTCTATGAGCTCTCTACACTCATCCCGGGGATGTAATACAAAGTACCCCAACCACTACAACGATAGAGGGGTCAACTCTGGATTTCAGAGAGAAGGATCCGTTTCAATTTAGAACCTCTAATCCCTAGAAATAACAATGGGACTAACGTGTCGTCAGCACATAAGGGCTTAAGACCCATCGCAAAACTCCACAGTGACGATTTTGTTTCATCTCTGAGGGATCTCGTTCATATCATTATCAAGCATCGAGTTGCATTGCCCCCGTTCGGCAACTCCACCAGACCTTGAACCCAATCTTCTCATACCACCCTTCTAGGCTCACCCAGTCAACAAAAACCCCCTCAACTCCTCTCTGTTTCATATCTTCAATCGCATGGCAAAGCATTGCAAGCCCAACCCCCTCCTTGCGATAATCTGCGTCAACACCTACACAACCGATGAGGCCGGTCTTGGGTCCACAGAGAGAAGGGAATGCCCAATGCGCCTTGAGCATAGGAGACTCATGGGAAAGCATTAGCGTCCAGCCCACCTGCTTCCCGTTGGGGTCAAATGCGGTCATTACGCTAGATGGGTATTTGCTGGGGTCAAGTTTATGATACATCTGAACCCAGGCCTATGATAGATATCAGTACATTATAATGCACTCAAAGATGACAAGGGATATTGGATTACATACCTGGTTATACGAGAAGTTCTTCTCCTGGCCAACAATACATTCTTGGTAGTCGGCAGTTTCTAGGGGACGGAAGGTGTATCCTCGCTCCTTGGCTCGAGTAACGTACGGCTCTGGACTTTGAAATTCTTTGATGTCTTGATAGAGATCAACAGACCGTGGGACAGGAGGGTTCAGTTGAAACCCCCGATGGACAAAGAATTCCCGGACCTCCGTCGGCAGGTCAATGGGAAGTCCAGGCCAGAAACGTGGGAATGTACTTCCCAGTTCTAGACGAGAATTCTTGAATGTTTTCACCATCCAAGCCTTACACTCTGCAAGTAACGCGGTCCCTACTCCCCGACCCTGCCATTTTGGATCAACCGCAAGTGCTGCAAGTTGGACACAGACAGTATCTTGCTGAGTGACCACGAAGAGGAGACAAAATCCAACGACTTTAGACTCCGGGTAGTTTGTCCTAGCAACGAGATGGTGTGATTCGGCAGGAAGAAGATGGGGCGGAGGCGTTATCACTTCATTTAAGTTATCTGCAGATACTGTATAATTGGGCAAGGCTGCGAGCCATACATCATATACCTGGGGAAAGTCAGTTGGAGCTGCGTATTGTTGTACTTCAAGCCAACGTGGTGCAGGCTTTTCTGGCCCAACAGGCAGAGACCCCTTTGCTAGTTGCGGCCGAAAGAGATGCTCCACAGCTACTGTAAAAGCCTCTATTGTTGGCTCGTACGTGGCGACGTATGTCTGAATGCTTGAATCATCAAGAAAGTCATAGGGATTGCAGAGTGCCATAGCAACCATTGAACGACTGCGGCGCGGCAGTTCGAGGCCCAGCGTTTTTTGATATGCTGATTCCCGTGCATTGATAGAGGCGAATATGACCACGTCGGCAGCTTCGATGAGGCTGAGCTGCTCACTCGATAGACCCTCTGGCCCGTACCTTATCTCGAAAGCTTGGCTATTCCATTGTCTAAGAATGTCGAGATAAACGGAGGCGTTATAGGATCCCTTTCTGCCCAAACCTTCACCATCCACTGCACCGCCAGCCGGTGTCTTATCACCCGGAAAGAGAAATGCAATTTTCGATGAAGGAGACAGGGGAAGAATACTCTGTGTATCGCGCACAAGAGTGACCGATCTAGAATAGGCCTCTTTCGCTAACTCTGTGCCTTTTTGGTTAAGAGATGTAAGCCCATCAAGGCTCTGTGGCTTGAGAGCTGCGTCCCAACTCAGAAAACGGGCTTTTAGTGCAGTTACTCTGCGAAAAGCTTCCTCTAGGCGCGAAGTCGGCACCTTTCCGGATTTTATAGCCTCGTAGATCTTGTTGATGGATCCTACCTGGACATCATAAGTGTGACAGACCATAATGCTATCACAGCCTGCCTCTAAAGCGAGGACCGCTCCCTGCTCCGTACCGTATGAGGCACGAATACCATCCATCTCTAGACAGTCTGTGATCACCATACCGTCATAGTCCATGTCCTTCCGTAATATATTCAAGGCTTTAGCAGACAGTGTAGCAGGGAGCTGACTGTCGTCAATA
Organism: Aspergillus nomiae NRRL 13137; assembly: GCF_001204775.2. Lineage (NCBI taxonomy): Eukaryota > Fungi > Ascomycota > Eurotiomycetes > Eurotiales > Aspergillaceae > Aspergillus > Aspergillus nomiae. The sequence goes on along the minus strand of NW_015378128.1, from coordinate 54,422 downwards.
GCAGGTAGCGAAATGTGGGCTGTCATTACTGCCTCAATACCTTCGGCTGCAGCTCTGCGAAAAGGTCTCAATTCACACTTGTCTAGCTGTTCTCTTGTTTTAGAGATGACAGGAAGGCCATAATGAGAGTCCACAGCAGTATCTCCGTGTCCCGGGAAATGCTTGACGCTGGGTACCACTTTCTGCTCTCGGAGACCATGAGCAGTGGCGCATGCCAATCTTCCGACAAATCCAGGGTGATCTCCAAAGCTGCGGACCCCGATCACTGGGTTCAGTGGCTCTGAGTTGATGTCGCACACAGGGGCATAGTTCATGTTTATCCCAAATAATCTCAGCGTCTCGCCTGTGACAGCGCCGACAGCCTTAGCAAGCTCTGGGGCATAAGTCGCTCCGAGAGCCATAGGGCCTGGGAGTTGAGCGGCAATAGGAGGTGAAATCCGGGTGACCAACCCATTCTCTTGGTCAATACCAATAAACAGGGGATATTCATGTCCAGCTAGTCTCGCTTCCTCTTGTAAAGAATGAGTTAGGGTCTAAGAGTATTAGCGCTGTTTTCTTTTTGGTATATATCATGGTATGCCTGGAGTGGCCTACCTGCAACTGAGCTGCATCGCTGATATTTCGCTTGAAAAGAACAATTCCTCCCAAGCCATATTCGTGGATTAGGGTTTTGATCTCAGGACTAGGAGTGAGGCCGTGAAAGCCGACCGCGAAAAGCTATACAAGGGTGGACCTTAGCTTAGTATTGTACATTGGCATTGTTTGTTCGAAAATCGTGCTGGGAAGCCTTGTTCATACCTGGCCGACTTTCTTACGTAGATCTGTGGGTTGCATCTCAGCAACTATAGAATGAAGGGTTGAAGAGGGGTAGAGGTGACCCAGGTGGTGGTGATGGGCGTAGGAATGTGAGGTGGAGTGGTTGTACGTAGTTTCCGTTATTAAATGCCTAGCAAGGAGACCCACGCGGGGGGAGGGGATCTAAGCATCAGTCCATTAGTTGGGCCAATAATAGTTGAATTCAAGGGAAGACAACTAGTTAGGTAGTAGTGGGTAGGTAGGTAGAAACATGGATGGATCTTGAAGGGAGAGATGCGATAGAAATGAAGATACTCCGTACATACAATGCATACAATACATTCAATCCAAACCCTGATCCAGCAAGGGTTTAGTATGGTTGATTGTTTGATTGTTTGCCTTACACCGATGGTTCAAACTTCAGGCATGAACCCCGGATTTATTCACGTGAACCTATAGAAGGAGAGTAGCCAACGAATAATAAAACCACCGACACTGACATCTGTGAGGAATGGTAAAATCAACGCCAGAGATACCTTGATCTGCTTCATTGCGGGGTAAGAAAAGGAAGACTGACCAACTCATCCGATTCGACGGATTATTTCTCTGATAAAGGTGCCATATTCTATCAGTTACTACACATCCTTGATTCCACGAACGCCAAGTATCACCGTCTCTCTCTTATCTTCCCATCTCTATCGTCGTCTCATCTTTGCCATTTTCTCCGTACCATTCTACTGATCTGCCTCATTCTTTCGTCTGCTCTCAATTCAGTAACAGCGCACATCCTCTCCGACACCGAGTGACAAGGACCGCTTATCCCTTCCTGGACGATTGTCATGTCACACAACGATCGGAGTGGAAATCAAAACATTCCTTCGATGGATTTGAGCGTTGCAAACAACGGGCCTGTTGAAGTAACTCTTGACTCCACCAGCAAGGCCAATGTCACCGTTCAGGGTATAGTACCGCAGCAAGAGCGGCCCAGAAGGGATGAGCTTGACCACCTTTTCAGAGCCGAGGAAGACTATGACCAGCCAACAACGACCCGGAAAGAGTTATGGTCTTACTACCTGTACTATAATGGTGAGCTTGTTGGGGTCTCTTGCTTCTGGTCCTCCCTGACTTGGATTGCCTTACCCTTCAGGTGATAATGGAGTTGGTCCTGGTTCTTATTCTCAAGCATTGTAAGCGCGCTGGATCGGCATTATCACAAACTGGACTGATTGAGACCCTTTAGATTTCAATGGGCCCTGACCGGTGCGGGCTGGCAGCCAGGGACGGAACCGCATGAACCTTGCACAGCATCATCTGCGTGTGTGGTTCCTTGGGCCGGCGGCACTCGTTCCGTCTCATCAGTCGTCCTCATCGCCAATGGACTTTGTTTTACTTTTATGACGGTGATCTTTGTTTGGTTGGGTAGTGCTGCAGATTATGGCGCCTTTGGCCGCTGGCTACTCTTAGCCCTCACCGTGGTCTGTTGGGCTTTGCAGTATGGTATGATGGCAATCAAGCATCCCAATCAATGGCCTGCAGCGATGGGCATGTATGTGGTCGCATATGTTGCTTACGGTGCGACATTGGTATTCTATGCAGCCGTTTTCCCTCGGCTTGCGCGCTTTATTCCCCACGTCCGCAAGGCCCGTGAAGAAGATTTGCGCGAAAACAAAATCACCTTGGAGGAGTACGACGCGATAGAGTCGCTGGAGAGGAACCATATCAGGTTGATAACCTATCTTATATCAACCTTGCTGAGTAGACACTAATGAAACGTAGCAATGTGTCCACTGCGCACAGTAATATTGGTTATCTCTTCACACTTGCGCTCAATTTGAGCGTATTGCTACCACTCCAGGGAAACGACTACTCAAACAATCTTGCTTTGTGTCTGACAAACTCCTGTAAGGATGACCTGTGTGACCTAAGCTTATACTAACTTTGTAACCTCTGGCTAATGGTCTTCAGACTGGGTCGTCCTAGGCGTGTGGTGGTTTATTTTCCAGCAGAAGCGGCCTGGTCCCCAAGTCCCAGAGGGTTCTAGTTATGCAACAATTGGCTTCAAGCAATTATGGGTAGCACTCCGAGAGGTTCGATCACTACCGCAGACGTTTCTCTACTTTGTTGCGTACTTTTTGCTGGCTGATGGGCTAAACACGACCGGTAAGGTTGCTGCTTTGTACCTCCTGTCAAACTGAGAAGCTCAAGATCAAAACTAATGGAGTCTCATTTAACAGGGACACTCGTCGGCATAATCCAGAACAATGAGGTATCCTTTTCGTTCCTCCAACTGACATATCTTGGAATCGTTCAAGCAGTAACCTCAACCATCTCGACCTTCGGATTCTGGTATATCCAGAAATACTTCAAGATAAGCACTAAGCGAATGTTTCTTATTACAAACTTCTTCAGTGTGTTCATCCCTTTCTGGGGTATGTTGGGTTTGTGGACAACACACATCGGATATCATCATCGGGTAAGTCAATTTGCTACACAGACTACGTAAAGTCTGCAAGGCTTTCACTAACAAGATATGCTCACACAGTGGGAGTTCTACTTCTACAACATTGTTTTTGGCCTCTTTCAGGCTCCATACTATGCCGTACGTTCGTCTCTTTTCTGAACTTCTGAGGTTATAATTATAGTAATCCAGAACAGTACGCCCAAACTATGATTAGCGAACTCATGCCCCAAGGATACGATAACATGTTTTTCGCTCTATTCGGCATCACCAACCGTGCCGTAAGTCTGCCATTTACTGCCACATCGAAGCGCACTAACACTGTCCATGTAGTCCTCAATAATCGGCCCGAATGTCATCCAAGCCATCATCAATGATACGCAGAACAATTGGATGGGGTTTCCGTTTCTCTTTGCTATTTGCACTGCTGCCATGATCATGATCAGTTTTGTGGATGTGGAGAAAGGTCGTCAGGACGGACGAAAATTCGTGCAGAAGAAAAAGCTGGCTTCGGGAGATGAGGCTTAACCAAATACCAAAGGATGAGTGCAAGTGAAGATATTTCGTTTATTACTAAACACGATATGGCAACCAGTGGAGTATGATAGGGTTATTATATCATTACCCATATCGAGAGTTGCTACATATCGAATACTTCGCGTATACCAGTATCATGCAGCACGAAAGAATTTGAAACCAGGTTACTGCCCGTGTCAACGAAAATATCTACCTCTAAACAATTATCTAATGGTAATATAAACTATAACTATGAAGTACATGGGTATTCACAGAAGCCAAACGCCACACCAGGAAAACACAAGAATGAAACTATATACATTAAGTATGCGGTCTAAAAAAATGCCAAAAACCCAAGTACTTTTTTGGATCCATCCCAGATAATCCTCTATTTTACCATGCTTGCCAACATATTGAAACAACGTAAATATATCTTTGCATCTATGCCCTTTTCTTTTTTTTGTGAGAGTAGAGCACCGAGTTTAGACACTCTCACAAGGTGCTTCTTTTCCTTGGGCTTCTTTCTGCTCATACTTGGAATCGATGGCCTCGCGCCATTTAGGGCCGTATTCAGCTGTTAGCCATACTAATACCCCAGAAAGGATTAGAAACAAAGCCGAGACTGTATTGAACCAGCCCACACCCATTGCCTTGGTGGCTGGTAAGACGACACCGGTGCCCAATGCGGCAAAAACATACCGGAAAAGGTAGTTGCCTGCGATGACCTCGGCACTACGGCCCTTATCGTGCATCACATCAAGGCAGTAGGTGTTGATACTTGGGAAGCAGAATAATTGTGCGACGCCCTGCAGGAACATGGCGATGACAGGGACGGGGATGCCACCAACTTCCTGGTCGAGTGTCCAGCCATAGACGAGGATGCAACCCGGGGCGACCACGCACACGAATGCTAGGCAAGAGCGCAGCCGGTCCTCTGGGATTCGGAGGCCGTTGCGACGTTTGATGTACTTTCGAACAAAATAATCGGCCCAACGACCGCCGACAAAGGTGCCAGCCAAGTAGCCGGCTCCTGGAGCAAGGTAAAAGAGACCGCATTCAATAGGGCTGTTTAGGTGGAAACGAGGGTTGAGGATGTAACGAATAGGAGTTAAAAGAGCGTATTGGTTCCAGACCAAGGCACCGGCGGCTAGGCCGGTAATGAGGATGTTTGGGTATGAGAAGGTCAGAATTATCACGCGAACAGGCGACACACGCTGCCAAAGTAGCTTGCTCTTCTCGGGAAGACTCTTCCCGGCCAGATCACCATCGGTTTTAGAATGTATCGTCTCAGGGAAGACAAAAATGAGCATCAAGGCGGAAAACCCGCTCATCGCAGACAGAAGCCAGAATATTACCCTCCATGATCGGAAGGTCACGATGACACCCTGAGTCTTCATGTTAGCCACTGCCTACTAATTGACTGGTCATAAACGAATCAAGACATACTCCGAGGAAAGGGCCAGCCGCAGGTCCGGTCATACTTCCTGACAGAAGCCACACCATTGCTGATGCTCGGCTGCGAGGCTCATACACATCTCCAATGGCGGAGCTACCGACAACAAGGAAGGATGTCCCTTGGAAGGCAGTGAGGATACGAAAGACGAAATAGGCAGGGAGATTAGGAGACAGGGCAGTGGCAATCGTAAAAATGAAAAAGAGAATGCCGCTCGCAACAAAAATCTAAAGACACATACTTGTCAGTGGAAGGCCATAGACGAAGAACTCTAAAGCATAGAGATGAAACTTACCGGGCGACGGCCCCAAACCTGGCTAAGAGGACCCCAGACAAGAGAGGCGACCCCCATGGACGTCAAATAAAGTGCATTGCTAGCATTGATTATATCCCCCGTGGTTTCAAAGGTCTTGGATATCTCTGGAACTGCGGCTAGGATGGCTGTTGAGGAGATAGGGGCAAGAAAGGCACAATACGACAGGATAAAAACAATGATGATTTTCCGTGCGGGTGAAAAGCGCTTATATTGTTCTGCATCAGCTTCTTCAAAGTCATCATCGTCTGCAACAGGCTCTTTCTGCAAATCATGACTTTGTTCAGATTGCACCGGAACAAGCGTATTGGGGGTGCCAGGGGGTTGTGCGCAGTCTTCCCGAGGATTTAGATGCTCCTCTGTGGTGGCAACTTGAGTGGTAGCCGAATTGAGAGAAGATCTGTCCGACATTGTCGGGACCTCTCGCTCATGGACAGAAACAGACTTGAACATGGTTCATGCCAACTGCAGTGACAACAAGGGAAAGATAATGTTCAACTAGAAATGAAAGTGTTTGAACTCCTCCAGATTTAGGCACCGGGTCAATGAATGAACGACTGTATGGACAGCTTTGACATTGAGTTGTTTTAGAGGCTAACTGAAATGAGTGACTAGGCAAAAGCCAAGGGAAACCAACGAAAAGAGAGACTGAGAACTGGAAAGAGGGAAATCGGTTTTGGATACAGTGCTTCAATGAGCAGACATATTGACACCACATGCATCTTAAATGAACAAAATCGGAAAAGGAGACAGACCCCCAATGCTCTCTGCATTGCGCGTTTTGCAGAATAGAATTTCATTTTTAGCACGACTATCATCACATCATCAGCCTGAAGTATGGCCAGACCATGCAGCCAAATGGGGCCAACTAGATACCATTGGTGCCTGAGAGTACTCAGCACCCAGCAGAAAGACAATGAAAAGCGTAGCACATGCTTCTCAGAGCGGGCCATAGAAATACCACAGTCCCCGTAGAATACGCGGAGCCAATAATGTGATTGAGACCTAGCCACGCCCATGGCCACTATAGGTTCGGGAGCGGAGCCGCAGGTCTATAGCTTGGCCCAAGAGTGGGAACTGGATCGACATTGCAGTTCAACTAGACCCCTGGATGACCAACGGCGCAAACAATAGGCCGAAAACCACGCATACTCTCGTGAAGTAATTGTTCCATTCGGCGGAGACGGTCTAGGAGTACACGGCTTTCCGATAGCTCCCGTTACCCACCGGTTCTTGACTAAGGATCCGCGACCAAGTGGAGCCGCGACAGGACTGTTCAGGAGGATCACCATGATGGGGCCGGATGGGTTTTGCGACGACCAGGCACATGACGACCCAGCTAATGTGCTGGAGTCAATGTTGACTTGCTCTCACGGTTGTTCATTTGGTGGTAATTCTCAAATGAAAAAAGTAAATAAATAAATAAACAAAATGAAACCCCAAAAAATGCTGAGTCTCAAGGGCCCACTGATCACCATAATCGCCATACGCAGATTTCTTGTTGGCTAGAACAAGTTTCCGTTGCAAGGCCAAAATATGCTGTGAACATCAGCCTGTCTTTGCGAGTTCTTCTTTTCATCTTTTGTCCAAGTCAATAGACTTGATAGAGTAGAAGTGACAAAGATGTGAATAGATAGTAGTGTCTATTTGACACATCGGCGTTTCCCTTCAGGGTTAGTTCTTCGGTTTTATCCAAACTCCTCAGAAGTCTCTCTTGGAGTGTCTAGAATCTTAGTTTCCATGGTAAAATAAGTCTTGGGCCAATTAGACAGTTGCTGTAAGTCTCCAGACACAAACAACGACTGCTAGATTGAGGAGTATAAGCCTCAAAGTAATAAGTACGCGTCACACCAAGGCAAAAAAGAGACCGGACCAAAAATGTGTATCCGAAAGAACGCCGAGTGAGGTGAGGGTTGCTTACGTGGAAAAAGGGACCGAACCGTGACTAGTGAGGAAACGGTGCAAGCCACGCAGCCAAGTCATCTGATAAGATCCCCACCAGAGAAAACAAGCCTCAATATTAAAACGGCCAGGCATCTCAAATCCAACCTGTGATGAGACTGGTGATGTTGGAAGTCTCGTCTTCTCCTTCTCCTTCTTTTCCTTTTTTGCCTTTACTCTTTGGCGATCGATTCGTTGTTCCCGATCCATCACTCATGTCGGAGAATAAAAGCAACTTGAACAAGGAAAAAGGGTCGAGAGATCCAACCGAGGGACCAGAGATGAGGTGGCAAAATTAGACCTCGACTAAGGGAAGATTCTCACCAATGCCAATGACTGTTTCGATGTCTGTCCCGACGGTCAAAAAGAAAGATCGTTCATTGCATGCAGGAGGGACCAAGAGTTTCAAACCAAAAACCAACCAAAAGAAAAGATTACGGCCCGCATGACGTCGCAATGGGACTAGTGTTGCGGCCGTTCGCGTGGGCACTTCACCTCATCTAAACCCAACGAACTGCCTTCATCCCCATTGCTCCTCTTCCCTTTCTCCCCACTTCGCCATATTCTTCACCTTTTATCCTTCCTCCCCCCTACAGTCTGTTACTGCTGGCTCCAGTGACTTTTTTGCTTGTTACATCAATACCTCAAATTTAAATACTTTTTTTTCTAGAATTAAAGCAAAAGAAAATACCTAGAAAAAGATGAGTTCCAGCAAGGATGCGATCCCCGCCAGCAGCAAAGGTTCCTGGTCAAGCTTCCTCAAGGTATGGCACAACCTGCCTCAATTGACAACCCGATGTCTTGACTAATCGATGATCCCTCCTAAAGTCCATCGCTTCTTTCAACGGCGACCTCTCGTCCTTGACCGCTCCGCCTTTTATCCTGTCCTCCACCTCCCTGACCGAGTTCTCCGCCTACTGGGCTGAGCATCCGCACCTTTTGGTGGCCCCAGCTACAGAAGTGGACCCCGAGAAGAGAGCCTGGCTGTTCTAAAATGGTTTATCAGTACCCTCCACCAGCAGTACTGTACCCGCAGCGAGAAACTCGGTAGTGAGAAGAAGCCCCTGAACCCCTTCCTCGGAGAGCTCTTCCTGGGCAAGTGGGACGCTGATGAGCATATCGGGGAGACCTCATTGATCAGTGAACAAGTCAGGTAGGTGGAACCCTCAAAACAAGTCCTTTTCAACCGCAGGAGGTTGACTGGAGTCAGCCACCACCCCCCAGCAACCGCCTACGCGATTCGGAATGAGAAACACGGGGTAGAAGTAAGTCTACATCTTTGTTTATATTCATGCTTCCTCTTCCAGAGGGTCATAACTCACGTTGTTTCTGTACAGCTACAAGGCTATAACGCCCAGAAGGCCTCCTTTTCAAGCACCATTCAAATCAAACAGATCGGACACGCCCTCCTGACCGTCACCCCACCCAACGCGGATAAGAACGACCCGGCCCAGAAGGAACAGTACCTTATCACACTTCCAAGCTTGCACATTGAGTCCTTGATCTATGGAACTCCATTCATCGAACTGGAAAAGACGACTCGGATTGTCAGCAGCACCGGCTACGTGGCCAAGATCGATTACTCGGGCAAAGGCTGGCTGAGTGGAAAGAAAAACACATTTTGCGCTATCTTGTATAAGGAAAGCGAAGGAGAGAAGAAGCCTTTGTACACTGTCGATGGGCAGTGGTCGGATAAGTTCACCATCAAGAATGCCCGAACCAAGGAAGAAGTGGAGACGTACGTGGTTAAGGATAACAAGACCACTCCGCTCCAGTTGGCCCCACTGGAGGATCAGGACGTTTACGAAAGTCGGCGTGCTTGGCGGGACGTGGCTTCGGGCATCGAGCGGGGCGACATGGACGCCGTGTCTGTGGCCAAGTCGAAGATTGAGAACGCCCAGCGCGAGCTTCGCAAGGTTGAAAAGTCCGAGGGCCGGGAATGGGAGCGCCGCTTCTTCAAGCGCGTAGACGAAAACGAGGATCAGGAGCTTCTGCAACTTGCGAGAAAGGCCGGTCTCACATCGCTCGAAGGCGACAAGACTGGTGGGGTGTGGCGCTTCAACCCAGCAAATGCAGACGGTGCGAAGCCGCCGTATCACAAGGTCGGCGGCGAAGGCCTGGGCGTATGATTGCCTGAGATCGGGTTTAACGCTTTATACAATCCACTTATAGTTTCATTGATGGCTAAGGCACCGCAGTGGCATCTGCGCTTATAGAATGCGTTTGCTTGAACAAGAATCTCTCTTGTGTTTTAATCTAAACCTTTGTTTCATTCTTCTTGGGGGTTCTGATACTTTTCGGCTTCTGTATATAGAACACGACGATCAATACACAGGTTGTCTTTTGCTTCAGGCTCCGAACTTTCGTCCGCAAAGTTTATGATCCATACCAGATCCACCGCTTCCACGTAGATCAGGCTCTCCTTGGCACCAGAGTACTCGAAAATAGTAGATTCAGAGTGGTAAACGCGTAATTTCATCACTGATGAGGAGTTTCTGTTATCTAAATTGAAACAAGATCTGTCGGGAATCAATAGTCACTGCCTCACATGCATATTCTCCAATCTGATGGAGGGCATTAGGCAGAAACCCTAGTGTTTCAGTTCCCCTTTTCTCGGATTTCAAATTTCCTTTTTTCCCCTGATTTTTGGCCCCCTTACCTATAGCTACTATCAGTGCCTAAGTGGGTAGCTTAATTAAAGCACGTCCATCGTTGATCACTGCCTAAGTGTCAAGGCAGGAAGATCATGGGTCCATCGCATCATAGTGAGACATCTCGTCGGCAATTCTGGGGCTATGGGAAACAATGTAGCTATGTCAGTCCTGGACACAATTAGGGCATGATGGATTTTCTTTTGCTGGCAGTTCTCCCCCCCCTCTTGTGACAATTTATCAGCGTGTCGATAGCCTCAGTGTCAGGATATATCGGACTTTAGTGTAGAACTCGAGTACTTGAAAGACGTTCAATGGAACCCAAATGACTTGCTTGATGTCCTCAGTGATCTTGCGTATATGTATGCATTCCGGATTCCTTCCTCGTCGGAGTAAACTGTTACAGTCCGTGAATTTACCAAGGAAACTTAGATTGTCACTGTCCATAGTTGTTCCCGTTTATAATCCATGGCTGCGTCCGATGGCCACTTGACAAGGCTATTTATCAAACCCTAATATCTGGAGAGTGGCATTGTGAAATTAATTACTAACTATGTGCAAATACTGGAAGCTGTCGGTGATTAATAGGGTTTATAGTAAGATCGCCTAGGAGCTTGTTGTTATTCTCGTTTTATTTATATATTCTTGACGTCCGTTCTCGTCCAACTATCTCAGGACACACATTTCTACCATGTGCAATATACATGTTTTTATTTAGTTTATCTTACAAATTTCGTCAAGGTATATAACCTATGCTCATTACAATGCAGGGATGCGATACATCTATATAAGGGATGGTTGGTGATTGTTATATACAAAAGTCAAGTAGGTAAAGTGTACTTCTAAGCAAAAGTGCTTCGTTCCAAGTTCGTCAACATCGTGGATGGCTATTCTATGAGCACCGTAAACTTTCTTCAGGGTTGTGCATGCTCATGGTGTCCGAGGCAGGCTTTTGTATCAGGAGGTTGAGATTTCCGGGGTACCACACCCCCCAGATCACCATGACCGCGAACATCAGCAAAGCATCGAAGACATACATTGGCCATTCATGGCTCAACAAGTACCCGTCCTGGCCCATGGCATATTCGATTACCCGGAATATAGACCGAACCATGATCAGCAAGCTGACTGCATAGAGTGTGTGCAAGTGGGATTTCCAGGGAATCGCCTGGTCAAATGCTTGGGCCGTTGGATGCTGATGCATACGTCTTTGAAACACGATCGAAGTCGCAATAAACAGCCCGAACATGATAACTTGAATCAACAAGCCGACAATTACGATGTTCTTTCCCATCGCCGCGTTTGAACCTGTCGCCATCAGACCTGCTGCGCTACCTTGGACCATGAAGGAGAGCACGTCGCCGAGAACAAAGACTTTTGTCAACCAATTGACTCGGATCAGAGAGTGGTGTTCGGCTCGGACACTACGGATGATACGGCCGAGAGTCATGTACACTGATGCGGCGAAGAGAACCGGACCAAGAAGAATGAACACACTCTGGATGCAGTATGGCAGGATTTCTCCAGTTCTGTTGTAAGCAGCAGCCCGCCCACCATATCCGATAACTTCGACTGCGAGAATGTTAGGATCGTCCAATGCAATCTAAGTAAGGGTAATGCAGCGCTCACATATGCCTCCAATGGCGAAGGCGAGACAGAACCGAGCTCGCATTTTCCATATCTTCCAGAAGTGGTAGACGGTGGCACCGAGAAAGAGTAAGAGGAAGATAACAGCTGCTGGGACTGATGGTAGATATGCCCAGAGGTAGTAACCTCCTGCATAAGGCTCAAGTTGCGCCATTGTTGTGAGAGCCGTTTGTTAATTGTATGTCTTTTGGGAAGTATCCTGGGATCATCCTCAAAGTTCGGGGGCGAATCATTTTGCATTTATATGTCCGAATACTGGACGGGAAGGATTTCATGCACCAGAGTAGAGATACTATACGCGTAAAGAAATTGGCACGAAGCTCTATAGACTGCACTGCTTCCTGAAGGAAATCGACCGAATACGCGTATCGAACACGGTATGTAGTGGATCCGATATCAAATTGGTCCGTGCATACGCGGATTCCTTATTTTAGGCTTCGGGCCACCTCGAAGCCTCTCGCTTCATGCGCTAAGAAAGCCTTCTTTAGAGTCCAGCTGGATCCAAAGCCTGCAGTGAGCTATCAGCAGAGTCTGCGTATATGGAAGACATGATTCGATAGTGTGTCAGGAACAGGTTGGCGGACAGGTTGGCGAACAGACCGCAGTCACCCACATGAATAGTCAGTAGCTTCTGGGGATGTGGCGATCATAACCATGCCACGCAGAACGCATAAAAAGTCGCGCAATGGATGCCTGGAATGCAAGCGACGCCATATAAAAGTAAGAGAGCGACCCTCAAGAGCGCTGACGTTAGTATCGCTGAACCGAGACAGTGTGACGAAAAGCGGCCGACATGTACCAACTGTACAACTTCGGAACGCTTCTGTGAATACGCGGACATCTTTCAAGTTGCTAGACGATCTCACGCCAACACTTCGCCAGTCTCATCCCCCGCAGTGGCTGCGGCAAGAGATCAGCCGTCTGATGGTGCGAGTCCGAGATCCGACTCGCTTCCCCAAGATGCGCCGGTCAATATGCTTCACATGCAGCTGTTACACCACTTGATGACAGAAACACGAAAAACATTTTGGGAGAGCTTCGATGTGGTTGTCGCTTCTCCCGAGACTTTACAGATTTGCATGTCTTCTCCGTATGTCATGAATGAGCTACTAGCCCTCAGTGCCCTACATCTGAGCACCTTGCGTCCAGTAGAACAAGAATTCTATCGTCACCACGCAGCGCAACTCCAAACGCACGCATTGGCAATCCTCAACAGTATGGAGCTCGAATTAACCCAAGAGACATGCGTCCCGCTCTTTTTATTTTCCGGTCTTCTTAATGTCCACCTCCTCTACGACGTATTAATCAACCGAGACCAAGATTTTGATCGCTTCCTAGACCAACTGGTGAGCAGTTTCCGACTACATCGCGGGATCCGTGCCATCACCGCAAATTCATGGAGTATGCTTCGGGAGTCTTCGCTGAAGGCACTCATTCTGGATAGTGAGAGACGGTTCTCAAGTATTATGGGACTTGACCCCGAATGTGCAAAGCTTTTAACCCTCATCAAGGCGGCCAAACTAGGCCCCTCTATCACCAATACCTATAAGCAAGCAATAGAATCGCTGCAGCACGCGATGGTTACATGCTTGTATGGGAAGCAAGGCGCTAATGTCACCGAGATTACTGCCTGGCCGACATTGGTTTCTCCGGAATATCTCGATTTTCTCACGATGCGATACCCTGAAGCTCTTGTGGTACTAGCGTACTATGCCGCTTGCCTGCATACACGGCGCGACGTGTGGGGTTTTGGGGACGGTGGGCGATTTCTGGTCGAATCCATCATCAAGTACCTAGGACCAGAGTGGGCCGAGTGGCTGGATTGGCCGGTCCGAGTTCTGGACGATCATCATCAGAACTCGCAACGAGTTGAGAGTTGAATCAAACGATACGAAGACAACGGTATTGTTGTCGCCGGTACAGTCATAGCATCCATGGCTCAATGGGCGAAGGAAGTTTCCATCCGATTCAGATCCAGGACCTGGGGCTAGCCGAATGTAGGATAGTTGGACATCACCTGCCCGCTTTCCTCTTTGAGCCCGTCGCCCACGACTACCTATAGTACGGTGAGTTGTGAGGTTCAACTGCCTCAATGGTAGTAGTAGTATGTATACGGCCAGGATGAGTTTGAAAAATGATGTATTGATGGGGAGGTACAATGACCAACCCTCCAAGGTAATGCTACTGAACAATATATGAGACATGACAGGCTCGGTCGGAGAATCTTACATTCTACGCCGTGCAGCAAAGGAACCCAAATTGTTTCGGCTGGACATGAAAATACAACGCCGCCCAGTTTAATTCTTGCATTCTTTGTTCCCCCGTCCCTTGTCCTAACCCAGTCAATGCATAGATGTAATCCCAACTGAACCCCAATATGTAGTACAGGAAGCGGAAGATATGCAAGGCAGACAAGAGCAATAGGGAAGTAAGATTTCGTGAAAAGCGAATCGAGGAACTTCAGAACAAACGTAAGACATTGGTCAATGTCATGAAACCGTACACGAGCAAGGAGGAAAGAAATGACGGAGAAGGGAAACAGAAAGGTAACATTTTTTTCAGTTCAATACAGCATCATGAAGGCAACCTTGCATAACAATTCGAGTCCAAAGAAAAAAAAAGTGAAAAAATGAAAAAACCAGCCAAGCTCCCACGGAGAGTAGAGATTACACACTTGAGAGTGACATAAAATAACAATCGACGAATTATAGAAAGCTTTTGAGTCAGGGTAACCACCCCCTGAGCCAAATAGGGATTCCGTCATTCGGGAAAAATGCAACGTCATCATCATTTAGTGACCGTAATTGCCTCCCCAGCCACCGCGGCCAGTGTTGCCATAATAATTAGCGAAGCCGGCGCCGCCGTAGTTACCGTATCCAGTAGCCTGGTGGTGGGTTTGAGTGGCTGCACCCTGGTGTCCACCAAGTCCACCGAGACCCCCATACTGAGGGTTCAGCTGAGGATAGGTGCCAAAGCCCTGCTGACCCTGCTGGCCTTGCAGAGGGGGAAGGCCAGTTTGTGCCTGAGGCTGACCTGGTACGCTGTTGGTTGCGGAGCCAGGGCGGTTAGCCTGAGCCAGGGAAGGACTGGGTCCAGAGGCCTTGGGCGTGTCAAAGGTCTTAGTTTCCTCCGTAGTCACTGGGGGCTGCTGAGAAATGGGCTGATTCTGCCCGAAGCCACCCTGGGAGCGACCAAAGACGTCCGACATGCCCGATCCGAAGGTGTTCGAGCCGGCTGCAGACTGCTGGCTCTCCGATGGTTGGGCAGATCCGGTACGGCCGTAGACGGTGTCACGGCCCGGCATGGCTTGTGCAAAGCTGCCGGTAGTTGCGGGCGACGAAGAGTGGTCGTAAGAGAAAGCGTGAGGCTGGCCGTACATTCCAGCCTTGCCATACGGACCATACTGGCTTCCATAGCCATACTGGGCCGTGTGAGGCATATAGTGGTCGTCGTATCTGCGAGCATCATCATACATCGGGCGGTTGCGGCCATATTGGTGTCCGCTCATCTGACTCATGTACGAAGCATAGTGGGGGTTGGAGAAATAAGGGTATCCATATCCGTAGGTATGAGCGCCTGGCCGGGCATATGCTGTGCAGTCGGAGTCTGAGTAGCACCGGGAAGGGTGGGGTTGGGGGTGTTGTGACCACTGTTGGGTGCGTCAACATGGCCATAGCGGCTGGGAGGCTGAGTAGTAGGGATATGGGGCTGCACTTCCGCGCCCGAGACACCAAATCCGGCGGCAGCTCTCTGGGCCACGGTAGCATCCTGGGACTGGCCATAGGTGCCATAGTAGTTGTAAGGGAGACGCTGGTCGACGGCGTAGAAGGGAGAATACTCGCTGCCAGTAGTTACGGTCGGCTGGACGGGAGCTTGGTTGGCGAATGGTTCTTGGATCTGAGGCTGAGGTTGGGTCACCTGCTGGCTGAAGGGGTCGTAGGGCTTGTGAGCATCGGTATAGCGGGCGAAGTCGTTGAAAGAGGAGTCGGCAGCAGAGGCTTGAGGAACGGGGGGGAGTCCAGGGGCTGGGCGAGAGACAGCGGGGCTCTCGGTCGAAGCCTGGCCTTGGGTAGAAGGAGGCAAGGAGGCACGAGGAGCCACGGGAGAGTGTTGAGGGGGTTGGGCACGAGTTTCAGCATCTTCACGGTTCTCATCAATATCGACATCAGCAGCATCGCCGTTCAATCCCATGCTGCCGAACTGCACTGCAGCCCGGTCGACAGCATGGTTTCCTGGCATGACAACTGCTTCTTGTTGTTCCATCACACGGCGCTGGGCACCGGCAGCGCGAACACTCTGTTTAAGTGCACTGGTGGGGTAGGCAGGTGCAGGTCGTGTGGGTGTTGCGGCAGCTGCAGCATTGTTAGCATCAAGGGCGCTGCCCACGGTGCTAGCAGCGGTGGCTGTGGGAGCCGGGGGAGAGACGTCGGGGATCTGCGCAAGATTCGTCCTGGTCAAATCATCCTTGGGGGCTGCAACTTCAGTCGCCGGGGCGGGCACAGCAGGTTTTTCGAGAGGCTGAGGGATAACAGGCTCAGGCGCCTTCTCCATAGGAACCGGAACCGGAGGCGGAATAGGGACGGGTGCAGGCTCAGGCGCCTTCTGCTCTTTCTGTTCTTTCTGCTCGTTCTGTTCCTTCTGCTCGGGCACTGGTTCGGCAGCAGGCTTCTCGGGAACAGGGGCGGCAGCGGCAGCGGCAGCGGGGGCAGGCACAGGCGCAGGCGCAGGTGCAGCAGCGGCAGCAGGAGCTGGAGCCGGGGCTGGTACTGGAGCGGCAGCAGCAGGTTTCTGCTGGGGAGGAGGAGGTGCCGGTTTCGCGAACAAGCTTGCCCAACCCTTCTTGGTACCCTCGGGGACCACAGTGGGCTTCGGTACACTCGAGGCGTCGACTGGTTCAGGAGCTGTAGGTTCAGCATCGGTCGGCTTCTCAGTCTGGGTGACCTCGGGGGTAGCTGTCTCCACTGTGGTAGGAGCAGCGAGCTTCTCTGGACGGCTGCCATTGGTGTGGGCACCAGCACGACCGCCACGACCGCCACGACCACGATCTCCACGAGCACGTCCACCACGGCTCTCAAATCCACCACGTCCACGGCCTCCTCGAATGGGAGCAGTAGTCGACTCGGTCGGGGTGCTCTGTGCCTCCTTTGGCTTGGGGCGGCTCCGGTCTGTAGTCTTCTTCTTTACCTCACCCCACTGAGAAACGTTACCTATATCACGACAAAAACCGATGTTAGTCCAGCTGTGTGACAAGAAATCACAGATTGGATCGAGATCGACGGCGAACCTTCAGTTATGCGATCAATTGCCTCCTCGAGGTCGCCGTCTGCATCCTCCAACGCAAAGACAAGATCCTCGTCCGTCCAGTCAGGGAACAATTCCTTTAGCATGGGTAGAGTGTTTGCATATTTCTTCTTCATCTGACCAATTTCTCCCTCGTCTTCGAATGTAGCGGGCGTGCTATCTGAGTTGTCTGCCTTTGCAGATCTGCTGCCACCTCGACCACCTCTGGAGCTATAGCCACCGCGACCGCCGCGAGCGGATACCCTGCCACGAGAGGCAGAAGACCTCGTTTGAGCTTCAGACATATCTTCTGATGGGGGAATCTAGTAAATCTCCGGATTGGAGAAAAGAGAGTCGAAGGAGAATCGAGGAAGACCCAACGGGGGTTTGGACGAAGGGGGTGTGGAAAACAAGGTGCGGCTAGTGGGAAGAAAAAGCGGGTAAAAAGAGGCAATGATCACAGATGCAGCCTCACGGAAGAGGTCAGCAACTAGAACCACAGAGCGCACACAAGGACCGCCCGAACTCGATGCGGCGGTTCCAGAGGGGGCGAGAGAGTCCAGGGAGGGGAGGAGAGAAAAGAATTGAAGGAAAAGAAAAAACGAACAAAAAGGGAAAAAGAAGTCCAAAGGGAGCTAAAAGAGGATGAGCATAAATTATATGGAATAGGGAACCAAATGGAGAGGGAAGAAGGAATGGGAAGAGTTTTGAGTGAGAGGTCTAAGTACGAGTTTAGGTACAGTTGAGTCCGACCGACGTGTTGGAACCCACTGCAGGGAGGGAGAGAGACCCTCCAGGCAACTTTGTCGCCCATTTAGCGAACGGCGCTAACCACCAGCCGTTTCGTTGGTTGGACGATCCGAGCGGCGTCCGTGACTTGCACTGGAGCCTTTCGCCTTAGTGTGCCGCTTTTTAAAGGCAACGCTGCTTGCTCCCGGATCTGTTACCTGGAGGTGAACCCTTCTCAGTCCGGCATTTCGTCATCCATTTTGGTTTTTTCTCTCGTCGAGATCCAATCGATTATACACCTTTCCTCCTCCCTCTCTTTTTTGGTACGAAGATTACCGGACTCGTACCGTGTGTATACGTATCTATACAAATCTTCTACCCCTACAGTGCCCCCCAGTCGGAGTTTATTGACCCTTTGAGGATCTTCTCGTTCCATTCCTCGCATTCCTCACCGCCCCCCCTGGCACCACCTGAGGTATCTACCAAAGGGAGAGCGAGAGAGGGCACGATTATTATCGATAGTATATGACACTACCGGTCCACCATTGTTTGCCCCCTTCCTTCCTCTTGCCGTCATGAAAGGCACGTCGAGTCTGAGCTTGAAGGCATGGTCGAAAATCCACCCCCCACTACCCCGTACCCCCCGGGAATCTCAACAACTCCTCAAAGCCCTTACGTCTTCCTTCCGTCGTCAGCTCGATCGGGAATACCCCCCCTCGGTACCCTCCGATCGAGATGCATCTAATGATCGTACACCGGAGAACCCGCACTCGTCTGTGCACGCGACCGATCGACATCTCCGGGCCATCCTGGAAAATCCGCTGTTCCGGGTAGTACCCTCCAAGTCTGCTGCGGCTCGTAATGGAAGTGGATCAGCCAGTAGACTACAACAGAGAATAGCAAAAGAACCAATGGTGGTTTTTGATGAATTGGTTGCCTCAGGTTCGGTAACCCTGCCAACACTACGTGACTGCTTGAGCTCCCAGATGCTACTGGCAAGCCGTCATATCGGAAGCGGCCTCATACAGGCCATGAAAGACGCTAGGGCTGGATCCAAGGTTGTCAGTTGGTGGTTTGCATCTGATTCCGCGACAAGACAGATGTTATTCAAATCCCGAGCAGCGACCACAACTCTAGTAAAGTTCTTAGTGGCAGAAGGTCGACAGGGTGTGGTGTTGGATTGGCTGAGGATGCTGGCGGACCACGATATTGGAGGCCGGAATGGTCAGTTACCAGAGAAAATTGCGCAACAGGTGTTTGGCCATCTACTGGTCAACTTAGTGACCGCCGAAATCCAGTACGGTCAAGGGCTTGGCTTGGCTATGCGGTATTACCTACAGACATGCAAGTCGCAGATGCTCAAAGACAACGCGTTTCTGAACCCTTCCTGGCAACCTGTGTTCCTTCCAGCAGGCGTTCACTTATGGGAGAGCTTGATGCGGAGTTCACCGTCCAAATCCAAAGAGCTTGACGGAGCTATGTACAACGAGTATATCGAAGTGCTTTCCAGACTCGCACCGAAATCGTTTCTGGTAGCTACAGCCCCGCTGTATCACCCTACACACCCTGATGCCAAACCATTCCTCGATTTTGTGGATACACTACCTCCTGGCCGGGTGGACTCTTCGACAGGACTGAAACGAGAAAGCTTCATGCGTGCCGGCTTTGACGCTCTTCGTCTCTTGGCGGACCAAGACAAGCGACGGGATGTCTTATACCTGGCACGTTTCTTGCAACAGCAGTTACCCGAAAAAGCGGACTCAGAAAATACATCCAAATCAAATCACCGCGCTTACACAGAGAGGGAAGATTTACTATCACAACTTGACTTGGCATTGGCTTGATATGCGTAACCATTGCTATTGACGGCGAAGCGGCATATTCTGTAAAGCGGTGGCCGTCTGGCCCCAGGCTTAGGGTGATATTTTTCGTTTATGTGCCTTTCATCTTGGGTTTAAGATCTCTACGGGGTATGCAGGCAACCTAGGTAGTAGGCAAATGATTCGTCAATCTGGATCTGCAGGTGACAATCGGGTTTACCATTATCCAGATGGATGGCGTACCCGAAACACGCTATGAGGAGAACTCCGCATTATTTTGCTCCACTCAGTCACGCTAATGGGTCTCCTTCTCCTCTTCTTGGCACGCTTACATATCAAGACGGGCAACACAATCAGTGCAGGGAAGGCTTATGTGCGCCTCGAGCTGATCCTCGGGGTAATTTAATATGCCATTTTCTAATTGGTGTTTTGCTGACGGACCAGCCCAAGATTGAGTTCCGTGTGGAACGGGTTAGCGCGCTGGCATGAGATGGTCTTAGTAAATGTCACCGCGCAACCTCACCTCTCAACCTCACCTCTCAACCTCCTGTGACCTTCTATCCTCCCTCCCATCACTCTACAAGTGGTTCTCACCCCAGTAGACCGCCACTTAGCGATTTTCAAGGTCGCTTGCTCCTTGCGATCACACTCCAATTAGATTTGGCTCACCTGAACACTGCTGAAAGTATCTTTCATCCGCGCCTGTCCACACCATTTCTCATTATGGCTCCTGAGCCAGATAGCAGCGTCAACCTACCACCAGCCCCAGGTATGTCTAGAAGGCGGTACACATGTCACACCTGATGATGACATCATCGCCAATGCCCATCTCACCTAGCTACAGCGAAATGTATCGGACTCAGGCTGATTCTTGAAGTAGAAGCGGGTATTGCATCTGGCGCTGGCACAGACAACAACA
This sequence comes from Aspergillus nomiae NRRL 13137, assembly GCF_001204775.2. NCBI lineage: Eukaryota > Fungi > Ascomycota > Eurotiomycetes > Eurotiales > Aspergillaceae > Aspergillus > Aspergillus nomiae. Next base: position 33,900 of record NW_015378128.1, on the reverse strand, counting down.
CGACCGATGTTGCTTCCAAGCAAACCAATGGTGATAGCACTCCGGCCAAACCTGTGGATGCAGACGACCAATCGAAGGAGAAGAAGTCTCCCGAAGCGACCGAGTCTTCCAAGGAACACAAACCCTCTGAAGAAGCCAAGTCTAGTGAGCATGCTTCTATCCTATCAGATGCTGGACCCAAGGAGTCAACTGCGGAGAGTAGTATCGCGCAACCTAGTGCAGGCGATAAACGAGAGCATAAACCGGCCTCTACGCCCGCCAGCACAGCTAATTCTAATGCTGAGAACCCGACGGAGCCCGCAAACAAAAAGCAGAGGACTGCTGGAACGCGGACTCGGAATGGCAATACTACAGCACCTGCTACGAATGGGGAAAAAGCAAAGGCAAGTCGTTCTAAAAAAGCGAAGGATCAGGTGAAGAAGGTAATTCCTACGGATGGTATTGGTAGTCGAACACGCAGCCGGACTAAGGCATCCTCCTAAGCTCCGACGGTATCGCTGCGAACATACCGTCGCATTCCGCAGAGCTCACATACGTTTTTCACTCTACGTCCCTCTTGATCCAGTTGTCTAGCAGGTCCAATGTATGCGCAAAACTCTATGTTCGCTAGCTAAGTTCTATTTCTCCGGATCTTGTAAAGCTCTAGCTTGTGAATGAACCAATTTTCTATAATGCTACATGGAACCAGCTATTGCCTGGGAAAAATTGAAATAGATGTTCTTTCTTCTGGAGACAATGACATGATGTAGAAGGGAATGAATGAATGGTGATGATATGGCCTGCTTAGTAGACGTATAGAAACCGGCAGTATCATTAACCTTCAATCTTCGGGGATGCCCACGGTCCCACAAAGTACTACCGACATCGGCTAAGACTCTCTGGGTTGAGTCACCACTCCCGGAGCGGGAGAACATCCGATGTCCCTCCCCCACTATCACTAGACGGGAAAGTCTGTGTCATACCCATGAGATAAACTATCTACCGTCTTTATAAGCATACGCTGGGCAATTGTGAAATTCTTCATTTTCTCTCCGCAACATATCGGTCGGGGAACTGTCAATTGACCTTCACATACAATGTCTTCCAACAAGATCTGGCTTCGTGCTGAAACCAAGCCCGCCGAGGCTCGGTCTGCTTGTAAGTAGCGTGGGAGGAGTCATTTGCTATCTGTCATTATGCTATTGCCAGCAATTATGACATATAAATGCTAATTCCTCGCAGTGACCCCAACTACTGCCAAGGCTCTTATGGATGCTGGCTATGAAGTGACTGTAGAACGCTCTACACAGCGAATCTTCGATGGTAGGTGGTCAATCAAAGCTCCACTATCCAGGATGTGAAGGCTGACTAGGCTCTTCCTTAAACTAGATGAGGAATTCGCAAAGGTACATTTACACGTTCGCCCTGCTCCCTAATTGTCTAAAGACTTACAAACGCCCGGTGGAATAGATTGGTGCCCCACTAGTCGAGGAGGGATCCTGGGCCAAGGATGCTCCCAAGGATGCATACGTTTTGGGTCTCAAGGAACTGCCCGAGGACGATTTTCCTCTTGAACACGTCCATATTACCTTTGCCCACTGCTACAAGAAACAGGGAGGCTGGGAGAAGGTTCTCAGCCGGTGGCCTCGTGGAGGCGGAACCCTCTTGGATTTGGAGTTCCTCACTGATGAAGTTGGACGGAGAGTTGCTGGTGAGAACCCATTGTCCACGTTCGTTTGCTATACGGCTTGTATAATTACTAACTTTCCCATTCATAGCTTTCGGCTGGTCGGCCGGTTATGCCGGTATGTGCTTTGCCGCTTTGAAGCGCTGATAACCGATATTGATGCCAGTATAGGTTCCGCATTGGCTGTGAAGAACTGGGCTTGGCAATTGACTCATCCTGAGGGCGAGCCTTTGCCCGGTGAGGTTCCGTACGCTAACCAGGAGCTCCTCACTCAGTCCGTGAAGGAGTCCCTGGAAGCTGGCAAGAAGCAATCCGGCCGGTCCCCCAAGATTCTTGTCATCGGAGCTGTAAGTGTGCTTTTTGTATTGGACCCCACGGCAAGATAACTGATAATGTGCAGCTTGGACGTTGCGGCAGCGGTGCTGTACAACTTGCCAAGGATGTTGGTATCCCCGAATCTGATATCATCCAGTGGGATATCGAGGAGACGAAGAAGGGTTTGTTTATACTTTAACTTTGACAAACTTGATGTTAACTCGTCAAAATAGGCGGTCCTTTCCAGGAGATTGTCGACGCAGATATCTTCGTCAACTGCATCTATCTTTCCAGCGAGTCTATTCCCGCATTTGTCAACGTTGCATCTCTCTCTACCCCTAACCGCCGTTTGTCTGTCATTTGTGACGTGAGCGCTGATACGTGAGTACCGCTTCTGATCATTGCCCTTCTCACCTGTGCAGCCTACTGACTTCACCTTTGATGCAGCACTAACCCCAACAACCCTATTCCCGTGTACGATATTACCACCACTTTTGACAAGCCCACAGTGCCTGTCACCCTGCCGGCGGGAACGCAAGGCCCCCCTCTTAGCGTGATCAGTATCGACCATCTCCCCTCGCTTCTCCCTCGTGAAAGCTCCGAGATGTTCAGTCAAGCACTGCTTCCTAGTCTGTTGCAGTTGAAGGATCGGAAGAACGCTCGCGTCTGGACGCAAGCAGAAGATCTGTTCCAGCAGAAGGTTGCCACTTTGCCATAGATAATTTCGAACAAAAAGCAATTTGGCAGGGAATTCTGCGTACGATCTCCAGCGATGCTGTGGAACGGTTCATGAAAAAGTCTATCTATATACCATGTCGTTAATTTTCCTGGACGAATCTATAAATAGATAACATATGCCAGAATAAGTTGTCTCAACACTTGTGCAAAATCCAATCTAGATTGACCGCATTGCCTCTATCATTTCTTACAGTCCAAGGGTAGCTCATTGATGGAGAAACATCGGGAGAAAGTTGGAAAATGACAATGGCTTAGCGGGACTGTGGTCCATTCCCCGCAGAATATCTTCTCGCACTACGAATGAACTCCTGCTGATCATGAACACATAGTGTGCTGATCCCCTTTGGCGTCGTCATTTCTCAACTTCAGGAGGGGGGGGTGTTCCTTAGTATTCCTAGGGTAGAGTCATATACTTAGTTTTACTACTAGTTTTCCGAAAGATATGCATGCATTCCATTCAGTATGAAATTTCCCAACCATGGGGGGAGAGCGGAACGATACGGGAGAACGACAAGGGTAAAACTGCCAGTGTCGTGTGGGGGATCCCCCGAAAGTTACATACGGAGTCCAGTACCTAGTACGTACTGTATACTACGGACCCAGTATGTAAGTTAGTCCTGTCGGGTTCGGCGTTGATGAACTTCCGGCGACTAAAAAGGTCCCTCCGGCAAATCAAACAAACATTGACCAGTGGGCTTCCCTTCTTATAATGGCCCTCAATTATTCCCTTGTCGTGATGACAATGCAGATGAGACCCGTCAAATGGTCATGGATACCTGAACCCAAAGATCTTTAAATTGCATCATTCCTGTAAGTTTTCTAACCCCAATGATTGGCCACTCCCAATCCTTCTGTCTTTCTTTACCCCATTCTTCTCCACATCCTCGGGTTTATGGGGAAAAGAAAGGCAAAATTGAAGAGACAGAGCTGACACTATTTATCTCTCCCGGTATAGCCGATGAGAGCGATCCTCGACCTCCACACCAGCTCAATTTACACATTGGGCGGCGTATTTACCCCGACTCAACTCCGTTATCGCCTTCCTCTACACTCGCTCGGTTGAAGCGGAAGATTACAGGGATTTAGGCATTCCCCATCCGCCAGGTCCTGGTTCGGTAGAGGACCCCCGCCCAGGATTCATAGCACGACCATCCATGGAGCAGCGATAGGCGAACTTTGGTTCTTCTAAGAGACGTGCGACCTGTTGCTAGCCATCAATTTCCGGCCCTTTTCTCCTATATATAGTTGATGCAAGAAAAATCAACCACCGTCGCCGCATATGCGGCTGGCGCCTCCCTCGCCGCTGTCGCCCTCTTTTACGTCTTCGGACCCAACTACACAATCGATGGGGATGAGTCAAGTGATAGCAACCGTAAAAAAAGCATTGTTGGCCTATCCAATCCCGCCAATGATTGCTTCATCAACTCGGTCTTGCAGGCGCTTGCTGGCCTGGGTGACTTGCGTGTTTATCTGATTAGAGAACTCCATCGGCGTGAGCTGGATGGACCGGAGGTCTATAACTCTCTACCAGATGTAACAGAGCTCGCCGGCGGTAAGAAGGCGGAAAACATCCGGGAGTTGCAGCAGGGCACGATCACCCGAGCTTTGAAAGAGATGTTAGACCGTCTGAATGAGCGCCCGATTTACAAGAAGACAATTTCAGCGCGTCCATTCATCCAGGCTCTCGAATACGCATACCGGACCCGGATTAGCCGTAACCAACAGGATGCACAGGAGTTCCTGCAAATCGTCGCCGAACGGCTTTGTGATGAATACCATGCCGGTGTCAAAGCCCGACAGAGACTACAGGGGGCCATTGACATACCCACAGGCTCGGAAATTTCACAAAGTACCGAAGATGTCACATCCGCCAAGAGCCCATCTGAGGTTGAGGTACGCATTGATGACGGATCCGAGAACGGCCTGCCGGCAATCATCGATACCAAACTCAAGGAGATCGACAACGAGTATGGGTTTCCGTTCGAGGGGAAGCTCGAGTCGCAAATTGAATGTCAATTCTGTCATTATAAGTACAAGCCCAACCAGACCTCGTTTGTCAACTTGACGTTACAAGTGCCGCAGAAGAGTTCCACCACACTCAGCGCGTGTTTCGATGGCCTCCTCAAGACCGAACACATCGACGATTTTAGGTGTGACAGATGTCGTCTGCAACATGCAGTCGAAGTGAAAATGCAAGAGCTGAAGCAAACACGCGGGGCCAAAGAGCAGCAGATCCTCCAGACCGAAATTCAAAAATTACAAGACGCTTTGTCAACAGATCCAGAGGGCCTGCTGGAAGGCGTTACTCTTCCACCCGCAGAGGCTGCTCCCAGGAGAAAGATTGCACGCCATATGCGCATTACGGTCTTCCCTAAGATCATTGCAATCCATCTCTCACGGTCTATATTCGACCGCAGCAGTTCCACCAAGAACGCGGCAAAGGTGGCATTCCCTGAACGACTTCCGCTGGGGGGTATCCTGAATCAAAAGTGGTTCAAACTGCTGGCGATTGTTTGCCACAAAGGCAGTCACAACAGTGGCCATTACGAATCATTCCGACGAAACCATCTCTATCCGCCTTTCTCGACACCGGATGTCTTCAGTTCGTATGCACAGAGCCGAGCTACAAGTGAGAATCCATCGCAAGTACCAAGCCCTCGCATGGGGCCTCGTTCCTTAGATGCAGAGCCTCCAGCTCTTAGCATCTCGACTTCAACCTCGCCATCTTCTTCGTCTCTTTCTCCGGCCCCGTCGCGATCCCCATCGAGGAAGAAGTCCCCTACAGCTGCATCTCAATTGAATCCTCCGGCATCCCCGGCCCCCCGGCCAAGCACGTCATCGAGCTCCCGTGTGTCCTTCCAAAGTAGCCGCACCAAATCCAAGCAGAATCTGTCTCCGACCTCGGATCCCCAGAGTCCTGCAACTGACGGTGGACGCTGGAGCAAGTCCAGCTCGCGCCCATCATTTATGAGCGATCGCATAACTCCCGGTACTTCTACTGAGACTTTCACTGGGCCCACTTCGCGTCTCCGTCGTCGTCGTAAGGCAAACGATCGATGGTGGCGGATCTCGGATGAGAAGGTCAAGGAATGTAAGACGTCGGACGTTCTGGGTATGCAAAAAGAGGTCTATCTCCTATTCTACGAGATGGAGAAGCCAACCAGTGGCCTACAGGGTTCATAATCGCCTGACGAGAAGCTAAAGGCTGGTCCTGGGCATCAGACGGCAGTTTCTTTGCATGGGGTGCGTGGAAAGGTCCAGTGTACACATCTTTTCCAACCGAGGCTCCGCGCACCACTCATTATTTTCTATATAGTACTCAGACGACACTGCGCTTTGCTTGCGGGATCTGAGCCCGGCCAGGGTAGTCTGAGCTGATCACTGAGCGTTATATATATTCGGTGTTGGGAAATGTAACGTAGATATATACATCTCGATAGATACGGAAAGTTTTATCTAACTTGGGTAACCCTGTGTCGCTCGGCCCCATGTTACTCTTGACTTCTAGAGTGCTGCTATCGTTCTATTCCCTTTCGTATGCAACCAAATTCCAGTGACGTGGATGATACATTACCGGAGTAGTCTTGCGTTTTTCTTAGGAACGATCATAGATTGAGATTGCCTCCCAGGTCAGAAACGACTATCGACTGACAGGCGAAGAGCGTACTCCAAGTAAATCATAGCGCCTTGATCGACTGGTGCTCGGGCACTCGGGCGTTTTCATTGTGTACCTGCTAACGACAGGGTTTCTTTGTTGTGCCACGGTATGTACATCAATCAACACGGTATTTGTGGCATTTCTATTATTATAAGACTCCAACCCAACCAGCGCATTGTTTGCTGCATGCCGGCCGTCGTGAGATTCACCCATACAGGCAACCACTTTCCCTTAACGGATGTTCACACCCTACGCTTGAGAGAACCTTGTAGATGGTGACTATGATTAACCAGAGGACTGATTTACCCTTCGCTGACAATCCACCTCGGCCTGCACGTACTGCAATATGGATCGGACGAATTACCTCATGGGTTCAACGGCCTAAATCCTTCAAAAGTCCTGCCAAAAAGACAAAGAGGAAGACGCTTAGGAACCGCATCATACTATATATTCTCATCAGTTTAAGCATAGTTGGACTTGCATTGGTGTACGTATCCTGTCTGTCCGCACCTGAAATACACACTCATTCGCTTACAATCATCAACAGAGTATGGTTTTCACTGGTTCTAGTACTCATCGCCCGACTCACTCCAACTGAGCCACACAACGGGCTGTCCCAGATTACCAAGACGTGGAAAAAGCCGTCCGACTCCGTTTCATTACTCTCTCCTTGGCCCACTGACTGGAGCCAAGGCGTTACTCCAATCCCATGCCATTCCCACAATGACTACTGGCGCCGGGTTCCTCTCTATGATGCCCTCGCAGCTGGCTGCACAGGCGTCGAAGCAGACATCTGGCTCGAAAGCTCCTCTCAGGACCTACTTGTGGGTCATGCGAAGCGGTCGCTATCGTCAAGTCGTACACTGAAAGCTCTCTACATTGACCCATTGGTGGAGATCCTTTCACAACAGAACCCCAATAGCGTAGACGCGCCTCCTTCAACGCAGCCAAGCGGGGTCTTCGATACAAGTCCCAACACAACCCTCGTGCTGTTAGTTGATATAAAAACGGACGGAAGGAAGACTTGGCCTGTCCTAATGAAGAGTCTGGAACCACTGCGCTCCCGAGGCTGGCTTACGTACTGGAATCGCACCGCTGAGGCCTTCGTGCCACGCCCACTAACCGTTGTCGGTACAGGAAACACGCCTTTTGATCTAGTCACGGCGGTGTCCAATAACCGAGATGTATTCTTCGATGCTCCGCTGGATAGGTTGACTAGAAATGAGATATTTTCCCGTGGGACCTCGTACTACGCGAGCGTTTCACTGAACCAAGCGGTAGGGAAGATCTTTCTTTGGGGGCCTAGCCAGCGTCAGAAAGAGGTGATTCGGGATTTGATTGAGGTGGCGGCGGAGAGGGGGCTAGTCTCGAGATTTTGGGATATACCTGGGTGGCCGGTTGCGTTACGGACGAAGCTGTGGAATATTCTAGTTGAAAGTGGAGTCGGGATGCTAAATGTGGATGATTTGAAGCATGCCAGCCGGTGGAATTGGAACTGGTGTGTTGTTGCTGGGTTGGTGCTTTGTTGACTTGGACATAGATTTGTCTAGATTTCTTATCTTTTTTGATCATTGGCATCATGTCTACGAATGAATGAATCCGTCACGACAAAATCCAAATTTCATCTATTGATAGAGCAGTTCTCGATAAGTACTTAAAAGGAGCACTCGCTCAAACGAGAATTCCTCCACCATGTGTTGATATGATTGCTCCGGTCAATCCACGATCCTTCATACAGTATATATAAGCTTCTGCCACATTCTCAGGCGTTGGGATCTCTTTGATGGGCAATTTCTCCTTTAGATGGGCGAACATAATCTCTTTTTCCGGAATGGTGTCCCACAGCTCAGTATCAATGGGACCAGGACTGACGAGGTTAACCCTGAGCGGCGCAATATCTAAGCAGAGGTTCTTTGCGAGCCCGTACAGGCCTGTCGAGTACATGGTATGCATAGCCATCCCCTGTCCCATGGGCCTCTCGGCCGTGGCTCCACTGGTGAGTGTGATGGAGCAAGCGGGCGAGTTGCTTGCCATATACTTCGGCGCATGCTTGGCGATGAGGAACGGGGCGATAATGCGGACATTGGCAGTGTTTCGGATTCGGTCCAAGTCGGATCGAGGCTGCGTCCAGTCTTCCGAGTCAAACTTGAACGTTCCCGCTGTGAAGATGATATGGTCCAGCGGCTGCATTTTCTCGAACGATGACACCAGTTGATCCTCAACATCTGGCGCTCCGAGGTCAATCGGTAAGCCGCGGACTCGGTTCTTGGCCTCGGGATAGGATGCTAGAAGGCGCGCTTGGGCAGCGTCCACTTTGTTCGGGTCGGAGGAGAGGATCGTAACGTTGGCGCCATGCTCGATGCTGGCTTCAGCTACACAGAAGCCGACGCCGGAGGTCCCTCCGAAGATGACGATGTGTTGGCCATGCAGCTTGTTCACGTATTTGTTTCTTGCAGCCATTCTTGGTCAGTGGGAGAGTGAGGGAAGTCAATGAGTAGCGTATATGAGCTTTAATTGTACAAGGTAACACAGCTTAACCTGGACTGTGAGTGTGCTTTTATATCTACTTTTGCGCCAAGTACTCTGCCTGGCAAAAGTCGAATCACAGCGCCATGAGGCATGCGTCTTGATTTCTAAGCAGTGAGGGGTTCAACTCGAGTTGGTCCACAAAGGAGGCGGCCATCCAGCTATCCTCTTCCTCTAGCTAGAATCATCTCCTATCAAAACAATCTTGGCCACCTCTCTATGTACTGAGCCCCCGCCATCGCCTGCCTAATTCGGATTTCCCGCTTATGTAAGTAGGGCAAAGGCACACTAGTTAGATGAAAGATGCAGAACTTCAGTGGTTGAATCACTAGAAACTCGGCTATCGGATCATTTCGCATCATCTTCTGCTCCTGAGAGGGCATAAGCAGTATGTGGTGAATGAGTCCACAACTTCGTATACGGCACACGAACTATAGAAACATGGTCGATAGACCAGTCGAGTTAGCTTTCCGAGAGCTTCTTTGGCAGCTCCACAGTTGCCTTCACCCAAGCCTTTTCAGGTTAGCTTTCTGAGTTAGTGCTCATCTTTGCTTCTATACCTCAACCATGAGAAGGCTTTGCTGTCGTTTTTCTGCTCTGTCTTTGGTTTCACTGTGAAACCACGGAAGGGTGGCTTTTCAGCAAATGCATTCGACGAGACTACGTGGAAATGGTAGCCTTTCACTGTGAACGCATGATGTAGGAGAGATAATCGATCGTTATGGATGCAATTGAGACGGAGGTAACCGCGGGGTTGAAGGAACAGTGCTCATTTCATATATACAACTTTATTAGAATTCTAGAATTGAGTTTGTGGAGAACCTGACGAGTCACAATGTGATTCCCCTAAGGCTCTAGAAGGCCTTCATTATCAAGTCGCAAAAGATGCAAATCTCGTCAAAAGTAGTCGCAATCGCCGCTAATCGCCACTGTGTTGACTGGTAGGTTCAGGAAGAGTGTATGGGGAAGGATGCACAACTCCCGTACTTGCTTCGTATCATCAACGTGGGATATCAGTCAGAATTCCACTAGCTATTTGGAGGGACTTTCAGTACAGAACAAGATCAGATTGGATTGAAGTGTATGCTTTTTGGTCACAGGTTGGTTGACCCGAAAGCCTGCAGCCGTCTTGCCCTACATATAAAACATAACATACTATTCTGAACTGGTATCTGCCAACAGACAAAGTTCGGATTTGATACTGAGAGAACAGGGAAAATGAAGTCTAATCGTCAATCTAAAGTACATATGCCTACACAAACTATTTTGTTTGGGAGCCTCCGTTAATGAAGCTTCCCCGGTCATATATCAAAGTACCACTGCTATCATGTCGGCTCCGGTTATTGCCCATGACGTTCCTACCAGCATGCCGGTCTATCAATTCACATCTTTACCAAGGAATCAGGATCCACTAGCCTGTCAGAACAAGCATACGACACCATTGGTGAGATGTAAAAATGCTGATGATCGTTTGTCGGGCTATACATCGTGGATGAAAGTTGAGGCCACTTATCTTGCAGTTACCCTACCACCTCTTTAACGGTACACGAGACGTGACACAGAGCACTGTTTCACGTAGAGCAGATAGGATGCATACTCGAATCAGGGAGATACGTCCTCTTATTTATGTTGTTAAATTTTATATACCGTAGTTTTGATGAGCAGATGCATTGATCCGCTATACGAGCCATTTAAACCAAAGAATTACTGAGCAATCACAGCTAGATGTCAAATATGGCGGCCCAGATCTATTGTATAAGTCTGCGTTGGGAAAGCTGCAGACATAACGGAAGATAGTAGTATAAGATAAGATCGGCTTCTTTTGTCATGTCAAGTCCTCAATTACCGATCTGGACCGAGGGCTACATGTTCGATGAAGAGGCGACTAACCTAGGGCTAATCTAGCCTATTCAAGGGCTTGGAGCATAACTTAAGCAGACATGCTTCGATCAGAATTTAACGCTAACTTCCTCAGATCAATTGAGAACGATGAAGTGGGTTAGTATCCCACCAGTTCATTACGCATCTCTTCTGGCGTATTATGCAATCTATGGCCCCATCCTGACCGCCCTCTAGTGTCATTCTGGTCAATGAGATTTACATTGTGAATCGGATCCAAATGTATGTATTCTGACGGGGCATTGGTTCGTAGCAACGCGCAAGTAAATCGGTACTCCATGACAGGCGGAACGAGATGGAGGACTCTTTTCCACCAATAAACCGGTAAAGGTGGTGGCTTATCAGGGGAACTTCCCGAGGATGGATGCATACATCGTACTATTTTGGGACGGAATAGAACAACACCGCTGCGTGAAGGCTTTCCCCACCTTTTTAGATTATGATTATGAGGACTATTTTCTTTTTTCAGTGTCAGCTGAGCAGGGGCCAGAGGGCCTAGCCAACGAAAGACATAAAGGACAGAAGGATGCCGAAAGAGTTGGAAAGAGAAGAACGGGTACGGGGATGAGATCTCCGCCGATTTCCCCGATGTTGGGCTATAGCACGAAAGAAACACGGAGAGGGAATGGGTCAATGTTTTAGCAGGAGAGGAGAACCCCAGATTCGCTCAACAGCAGCAACAACATCAACATCACCATGTGTTGTGTGTACGAACCGGTTAGTGAGGGTATCCAGAAAGAGTTTGACGGTGGATCTCACACAGGAGAATTTATTTCTATTTGTTATTATTATTCTTCTCTTGAATGGCATGTCATAGGTGTTTCGGGTCCATGGACGAAAAGAAGGTGATGATGTCATGTGATGGCGGGGGTTTTCGGGAAGCGCCTGGGTTCTGTGTTGAGCCTGAGGCCAGCAACCCAGCGTCATCGTTGAACCCCACCAAAACCAGTCCAGTCGTCACGGGAAGAAAAGGGAAGAGGGACACGAATGTCCATCGTTTACCCTCGGGCAACTTCGAAAAATGAGGGACAACTTGGGAATGACTAACTGAATACTACTTCTTTCTGCCTTGTTTCTCGGCTTCTTCTCCTTTCTTCCCTTTTCCGTTTTTTCTTATATAGGATCCGAACCCACCCACCCCCGGCGTTCTCCTCTTCCCCCTCCATTATTTTCACCATCATCACGCCAGCAACCGGTCAGTGAAATCATACTGATACCATCCGTTCCCCACTACCCGGTGAGTTCTTTCGAGGGCGGTTGCCCCTCCATGAGTGGCTCAGCTGCCCCTCCTCCCTCCCTCCCTTTGCCAATGACACTTGTATTCAATCCCCTGCTCCGTATTCGTCGTTCGGTAAAGATCCTTAGTTCGGAAGCTCCTACAGAACTTATTTCTAGCTGTCCACGTCCTCCGTTTCTTCCTTCTCTTTTTCTTCTTCTTCCAAACTAATCGAATTCTTCTTAGTCGAGCAAGACCAGCTATCTGATCTAATCTTTCAACTATCACAATGGGTGTCCTTGATAAGCTTTCCCGCAAGGCCGGTGTCATCGTCGGTGATGACGTCCTGCGTCTCTTCGAGCACGCTCAGGAGAACAACTATGCTATCCCCGCCATTGTAAGTCGTCTCGATGGGACCATCCAAGGTGATTCACCCAATTGACCAGTCCACCCGTGTCTAGAACGTGACCTCCTCTTCCACTGTCGTTGCTTCCCTCGAGGCTGCTCGCGACAAGAAATGCCCCATCATCCTCCAGCTCTCTCAAGGTGGCGCTGCCTACTTCGCTGGCAAGGTACGTCGAAATCAACCCCTACTCGCACCTGGATCAACAGCCCAGAGCATCCCGCTAATATCCCTCATTGTAGGGTGTCAGCAACGACGGCCAGAATGCCTCCATTGCCGGTGGTATCGCTGCCGCCCACTACATCCGTAGCATTGCCCCCGCCTACGGCATCCCCGTTGTCCTTCACACCGACCACTGTGCCAAGAAGCTCCTCCCTTGGCTCGATGGCCTCCTCGACGAGGATGAGCGCTACTTCAAGCTTCACGGCGAGCCCCTCTACTCCAGCCACATGATTGATCTTTCTGAAGAGTCCGTCGAGTACAACATCGAAACCACCGCTGCCTACCTTAAGCGCGCCGCCCCCATGAAGCAGTGGCTCGAGATGGTGAGTGATGCCTCTGCCCCTGCAAATGACATTCCCCGAGTCTAACGGATTCTTAGGAAATCGGTATCACTGGTGGTGAGGAGGATGGTGTTAACAACGAGGACGTTGACAACAACTCCCTGTACACCCAGCCCGAGGATATCCTGGCTATCCACAACGCTCTCGCCCCCATCAGCCCTTACTTCTCCATTGCCGCTGGTTTCGGTAATGTCCACGGTGTCTACAAGCCCGGCAACGTCAAGCTCCACCCCGAGCTTCTCAGCAAGCACCAGGCTTACGTCAAGGAGAAGATTGGCTCCAAGAAGGACAAGCCTGTCTACTTCGTCTTCCACGGTGGCTCTGGTTCCACCAAGGCCGAGTACAAGGAGGCCATCAGCTACGGTGTCGTCAAGGTCAACGTCGACACCGACATGCAGTTCGCCTACATGTCCGGTATCCGTGACTACATCCTGAACAAGAAGGACTACCTCATGACCGCTGTCGGTAACCCCGAGGGTGAGGACAAGCCCAACAAGAAGTCCTTCGACCCCCGCGTGTGGGTGCGTGAGGGTGAGAAGACTATGAGCAAGCGTGTCCAGGTCGCCCTGGAGGACTTCAACACTGCTGGTCAGCTGTAAATGTCTTTTGATACGATGTCTCTGCCGATACGAAGAATCAGATACCAGTACATAAATTGATCAATCCAAGGACGGAAACGAACAAAAGAAACATTATTTTTTTTGACTGTAAAAGGAGAGGCTGCTTTTGGTGACTGGAAATATTTGCATGACTGGGGGAGTTGAGTGATTGGTCAATTACGATGTATGTAGAAGTAGTATGAGGATGAATCCACTAATTAATTGATGACTCTATACGCGCCATCCTTCTCTCATAGGGGGTGCTGTCACTAGTCCCTTGAGATGTTGATTTATATATAACTGCCCGCAGGCTTGAGGTAAGAAGCCCCACAGCGGCTTGGTGGCTTCTCGTCACCGTGGCAGTTTTCCATCCTCAGCCTTACGAAGAACTAAACTTGATGCGTCAGATAGTGCTGTGTAGGCAAGTAAGTACCCCGGTACCGAGTCTTTGAATCGAGCTTCGGATCAAATTCCCAGGTTCGCGTTGGAGCAGTGTCTGATTGCGTTATATCTAGGAATTAGTGCGTATGACCAGTAGACATTTCATATGTCCGCACACTATGTTGGAGGTAATCAGCAATACCAATCTCAAGCGGCCCCCTTTTCCTGTTTCTCCTGTTACTCTACGCGATATGACCCACGCGATTCCCTTTCTGGATAGTATCCAATCTATCATGGATTCGACATCACACTAGCATTGAGGGCTAAAGTCTAGTATGGACTTGTCCGGAGAAATGGTTACTATTGGCAATAGTACCATTGAATTAGCCACATTTACTCCTCTCTGACCCACAAACACGGAGTTGCATCGCCGTTTTACCCCAGATGTATATACCACAGTACCTGATGATATGTTCGCTGTGGTTCCGTCTCTAGGGAGCTCTTCATTGGCAAAGTGCATCCCCATCTATTGTAACCCCCTTGGCCTTGGTGGTGACGAGGTGAATAGTGCATGGATTTCCATTCCGGGTGCACTACTAGCATTAACATAGATATAACTGAGCAATCTCAGGAGTTTCCTTACCTGGAACTTTGAGTGACAATAGACCATCCATCGATTTGACTCCGGATCCGAGGAGGTTCTACATTCACTATGCATACTGCGGGAATAACTTTTGGGGTTTTGCTTGCATGTCTTTATCCAGTCAGTTGTATAGCTTATATCTTCTTACAGCCAGGACGGACTTACGCCGGTGAGAACCTTTGAGTCCAAGATCTCCACATGCGTATCTGGAGATGGGTTGGGAGCTGGTTGGCTCGGCACTTTGGGGGGAACTGCACCCACAGGGTTGACAGAAAGAAAGGCAAGGAAGAGCGCCGAGGGAATGGTCGTCTTCATGCTGAGATACTTGACAATGATCTCCTAGCAGGATAAGAGGAAGCTTGGACAGCGCTCCTTATATCTCTACTATGAAGGCGGTGGAATCGTTTCTTTGAATGGCACACGGGGCACTTTAGAGTTCTCACATTTTCTCTTGCTATTCTGCCTCTTCTTTTTGAAGCAGACTTCCTTGGAATAATTATAATAATGATGATAGTATGTCTAGTTGCTCTGTCTGTTGAGGAAGAAGTAGAAGTAGTGGTAGGAGTAAGAGATAGGTATATATAAGGGTATTGGATGCTCATGCCATGTACTTGGTATGTTACATGCAACACATAAGCTCAGCCATTTAGAACCATGGATTCGACAAAGAAATTCCATGTCCGGCAAAAACGGTAAGAAATGTCCAATCAGGGCTTGCCCCACCCGTGTCTCAGAAAATCTGGACCATGTTCCAGACTTCAAACCAACCGATGGCCTTGATTGGGGATCCAAAATAGCAGTCGGGAGTCAAGCTGGCTTCCCACCAATCAGCGGTGCCCGGTGGGGTCGAAAACTATTTTTTGCAGGGTTTGTTGTTTTTCAATATTTCGCCATGAATGGAGAGGGACTTTTCAATGAAGTTAGTCTGTTGGGCCCCCGTTCCCAATGGGGACTTTTCCAACTGCTCACGCGTGGACGGGGAAACGACTGTCGACACGAAAGGTCACTATTAAAAGCATCACGCGTGGGATCGCCTGAGACATTCGAGTCAGGGTCTCGTTCGACGTCACTCATGGATTTTTTGATCATCGATCTTCTTCTCCCGTACAAGTGATCGTCCGCCGAGAAAAACAGAAAGACTCCCCCTAACCCCACTGGATTTACAGACCAACGGTACTCCGTACGTACTGTCAAACGTTCCGAGGAGTTTGGGAGCCAAAGGATGACGAACTAGGTTTGATATGTTCCAGGCCCATCTCCACTGGTTACCCACTCTTTCGCCTTCCTATCTATCCTTCTTGCTGTCACTTTTTATCTGTCGCATCCATCGTGCATACCTTCGTTCGTCTTCCTATTTTTCCGGGTTGCCCTCTTTTGGATGTCTCATTGCTCCTGCGACATTCTTTTTACTTTTCTCTTTTCATCGTGCCCGTTCCTCTATCCTCTAATCTATTCTATTTATTCCCTTCAATCCATGTCGCCTTGATCGTCAAGGCATCATGGATACTAGTGCTCTATGGCGGCGTGAGGATACGACAGAGCAATTCCTGAAGCTCATCCAGGATCCCTTCAAATCCGCTGTAAGTATATTGTCCGTGCTTTGATTTATTTTTATCTTTTCCCACCTTCTCGCTCGCAGATGGCCCACAGTTTATCTCCCTATATGACTTTCCCTTAAGAGCCACTGAGCTAACCTGGTCAGTTTCAAGTCAATGCCGTCTGGGCTTCGTTGGCCACCTCCGCCGGTTCTTCCGTCCTCCTCGCCCTACTCTTTTCGCTGTTCCGACCTCGACACACGGTTGTCTACGCCCCCAAGGTTAAACATGCAGATCGCAAACATAGCCCTCCCCCGGTGGGAAAAGGTTTCTTTGCCTGGGTTAAACCGGTTGTGCGCACGAGAGAGCCAGAGCTCGTCGACTGCGTTGGTCTCGATGCCACTGTCTTCCTGCGTTTCACCAAGATGTGTCGCAACATTTTCATCTTCCTGAGCATAATCGGCTGCGGTGTCATGATTCCCCTCAACTTGACGCAAAGCAACAAAAGCTCTAGAGCAACGTTATCTGCTTTCGTGACGATGACTCCGCTTTATGTCTCTGTTCAAGCTATTTGGGGTCAAGTTGTCTGCGCCTGGGCTTTCGACTTGATTGTCGCATTTTTCCTTTGGAGGAATTACAAGGCCGTTTACGCGTTACGGAGAAAATACTTCCAGAGTTCTGATTACCAGCGTAGTCTTCATGCCCGGACTTTGATGGTACATATCTTGCCCTGCTAATGGAGCGACGATGCAATACTTCGGTGCTTATACTGACCGTTACTTTCTAGGTCACTGATATTCCCTCCGCAGCACGATCGGACGAGGGTGTGATGCGTCTGGTCGATGGTGTTAACCCCACCGCGGCTCTACCCCGTGCCACTATCGGCCGTAACGTGAAGGGTCTTCCCAAACTCATCAAAGAACACGAGGAAGCAGTGCGCCAGCTCGAGTCGGTATTAGCGAAATATCTCAAAAACCCCGATCGACTACCGGCTAACCGACCTATGATACGGCCGCCCCGCAAAGAGAAAGGCGCTGAGACGCCCGCCAAGGTAGACGCCATCGATTACTTGACTGATCGGATTCAGTTATTAGAAGAAGAGATCCGGCACGTTCGCGGGTCGATTGACAAGCGAAATGCCATGCCGTTCGGTTTCGTCAGCTGGGAGAAGATTGAACACGCTCATGCTGTCGCTTACACTGCACGGAGAAAACGGCCACAGGGAACAACGATTAGGCTAGCGCCACGGCCAAATGATCTCATCTGGGAAAATCTGCCTTTGTCAAAGCAGGCACGAAAATGGAAGCGTTTCGTCAACGTCATCTGGGTCTCGATCCTGACAGTCTTGTGGATCGCTCCTAACGCCATGATTGCCATCTTCTTGTCCAATTTGAACAACCTGGGATTGGTCTGGCCGGCTTTTCAAACGTCCCTTAACGGCAACCCACACGTCTGGGCTGCTGTCCAGGGTATTCTATCTCCCGCCATTACGTCCTTGGTGTATGTCATCCTACCCATCATCTTCCGCCGGCTGTCCATCCAAGCTGGTGATGTAACCAAGACTTCTCGAGAGAGGCATGTGCTTCACCACCTTTACTCATTCTTTGTCTTCAACAATCTCGTCGTATTTTCACTATTCTCGGCCGCGTGGACATTCATTGCAGCTGTTATTGACAAGAAGGAGGATGAGAATGCTTGGCAAGCTATGGTCGATGGAGGCTTCTACTCCAAGGCCGTGAGTGCGTTGTGTAATGTGTCTCCCTTCTGGGTGACATACTTGTTACAGAGGAATCTAGGAGCGGCGATCGACCTCGTGCAGCTAGTTCCCTTGATTTGGGTGTGGTTCTCCAAGACCTTTCTGGCACCAACGCCGCGACAGGCCATCGAATGGACAGCACCGCCTCCATTTGAGTACGCAAGCTACTACAACTATTTCCTATTCTACGCCACCGTAGCGTTATGCTTTGCGACTTTGCAGCCCATCGTTCTGCCAGTCACTGCTCTCTATTTCGGGTTGGATGCGATGATGAAAAAGTATCTCCTGCTGTATGTGCTTGTGACGAAGAACGAGTCCGGGGGGCAGTTCTGGCGTGTTATCTTCAACCGTATGGTCTTTGCAGCTATTCTGGCCAACGCGGTTGTTGCGCTGGTGGCTACGGCTAATGGCACCTGGACAATGGTTTTCTGTGTAATCCCATTACCTTTTCTGCTGCTGGGGTTCAAGTGGTACTGTGTGCGGACGTTTGATATTGACATGAAATATTACAACCGTGCGAATCTGAGCGACGCTGAAGCCTTGGAGACTGGGAAGTCGAGCAAGAAGGGGTCAGATCGACTCAGTTCCAAGTTCGGCCACCCGGCACTCAACAAACCGCTAATCACCCCGATGGTACACGCAAAGGCCGCCGATGCGCTAAAGCGTATCTACCGGGGTCGTTTAGGCGCTTCTGTAGTGGAGGGTGAGTACACAGATATTGCGATGGATCCCATGTCAGCATCCCATCCCGGAAAGTCCAAGATGGAACCCTCGGAATCCGCCCCATTCGAGGTTGTTCCTGAGAACCATCTCGACTTTTCCTACTTTAAGGACCGGCCGGATTTCCGTGACGAGTTTGGCGGGGGTATCTATGGCCGGCCGGAAGACTTGATGACCGAACGCTCGCACACGCCGAGGATCGGGCTAGGCGAGTGGTCGCCAACATCATCACGAGCAGCGTCTCCAACGCCATCGCTACCCTCCATATCCGGATTGAGACAGTACGATGGCTATGACGCGAGTACTACTGAACTCGTCCATCCTGCGTTCCGCACCCCTCTGTCTCACTCCGAAAGTGGCCTGGTGGGCAACGGACTCTATCAGCATGACGATGAGAGTGAAGCACGATTGCTCAGTCAGGCGCAGGGGCCAGCTATGACAGAGAGCGCTCACCCATTCAATCGATGGCGGCCAGGAGGTTACGGGCCTGTGGAACAGGAAGATCCCAGAACTTCTTACGACTACTACCGCAGACCACAATAGCTGTGATTAACGACATTACCCGAATATACCATACATTGATTTCTTTTCTTTTTTTTTTTGTTTTGTTTTTGTTTCTTTGTTTCTTTGTGGTTGTTTTATAGAGCTTTGGGGTGTATTGGATGACTGGACGGGGTCAACGGAAGTAACGCTGCATATACGTGCATATGATCTGGATATCTGTGTTGTATTATATGAGCCGAATTGATTGTACATAGAAGCGACCAACGTGGGACGATGTATTCAGCTAGGTAACGGTTCGTTGTCTTGTATGTGCTGTACTTGAGTTCGCTGGAATGGGCTCCAAGGTGTATCAATTACCCGATTGGGTGGAGGCCAACTCTCGGAACTCGGATGCCTTGTTTGTTCTCTCCCCTGACAACTTTATGTCTGTACTTTCACTTAGCTCCCCCCCCTTTAATCGAACACCCTCTGCGATGAGGTTGTTGGTCTCCCTTAGTTCCCTTGTCACAGGCTGACCTCCATCGACAAACCGTTGCCTTCCCCTCTTTCCACGTCGCATCACACCACCATTCATTACCGCGGCCTACGCAAACAACCGCACACCGAGGTGCTCAAATACGCACCGAGCCACGTTGTCTCCGGGAAATTCCCTGGATTCCTTGGACTTCCTGGTGAATGCTCATGGTCGCTACTCGGTGGTAACCACCTTCGACAGCCGTTTGGACTGGTTTTCAATTGCCGTTATACCCCGATAGCAGCGCTCCAGTAAATCGATCGCCGAACAATCTCGAGGACGGAACGAAATAAACATACATACTTCGCACGTATAAAATGGCGTGGTATTCATTATTTCCAGCCGACCTCATCTATGTCGAAAACTGGATCGCCCGACTCTTTGTATGTATTTCATGTTGTGCAGTTGGTACCGATGCCTCCCAGAACATGCGCGCTAACTATCTTCTTATCGCAGCTCGTCCTAGGCCTCATCACCATCGCTCCCTGGGCTACACTTATCTTCTTCGACGTGTCCCTCTACATCTGGCGGATGTTGACGTATGAGCTCCCCGTAATCGGCGGCAGGGCGAGGGGGAGACAGCGGCCTCGTGCGCCCAGCCTGAATGAAAGACCAAATGGCCAGCGGAGGGCCTTTGTGCTAGCAAGCTACGAGGCACCTGGGACTGAAAAGGAAGAGAACAACGGGCTAAAACGAAAGTAATCGAGGAATACGTCTAGTTGAAATACTTTGGCACGGGACTTCGTGGTATTTGAGGTAGAGCGCCTCCTGGTGAGGTAGTCGACTACGGTGCGCATTCCATTTTGCCCGCCGGTTGTTATCTCAGTATGCACATTTGACTTTATTCTTGCTTTGCCTTCTTCATTTCGGACATATTTTGCAGCAGATCTTGGCGTTGGCTATTGTGAGCTTGCCTGATCTGTGACTTATCTAGCGGTCTGAGTTGTCTTGTTCATTTGATACCCCTCTTTATATATACCAGACCCACTACTGAAATATCATTGACTTTTGTATGCGCGGGACTCACGATGAAAAGGGACCAGATGTTCGGTGCTCTGAGCAATCGGCGTTGAACGGGGTTGCCGACCAATCGCAAGACCGAGAATTATCTAATCCTGCAATGAGGATGGGAACTATATCCATCTCTCCGCACCCATGACTCCTCCAGCCTGCAATCGGGCTTCCATTGAACAGGGAACCCAGAACAAGTGACTACAATAACATGGGGCTCTCTATGCTCGACGCAGTAGCCACCTACACGAAGAGGATGCCACTAGCGTTTCTCATTCCCCTGCTAGGGGTTGGCCTTGCCATTTGGAGATATGTATGACTGGGCCCCGTACACTTGAGACGACATTTTGGCTCACGGGCTCAGAAACCAGCCGTCTCCAACGACCGCCCACCAAAGCCGACATCCCACAATGATAGCCAAAAGACATACCCGCCCATCGAACCCCTCCCGGAATTCAACTGGGAGACTACGGAGCCATTGAAGTTCCGGCCCTTTAAGCCAAAGTACCACTTGACGATGGGTATGTCTCAAACAACCAGAGTCATCAGAACTGGGTATGGGCTTGATACTGATTCCGCCAAGCATTATCGAACCTGGACCCCTCGGCACTCATTCAGATGGACAAAACCTACAAAGACAGACTAGCCATTCGGTCCTCGCTACTTCAGAAATATCCCGACGTTGTCGTCGGAGTCAATAGCGAGACCGATCCGCGAATTTACGCCGCCATCCGAGAGTTATACGTCTTCGTTGTCGGGACATATCTCCCCACACGGTACCCTCGGATGTTCCGACTGACTTCCGATGACAACAGCAAGACAGGAACAGAAACCAAGACAATCCTCGAGAGTCTGGTCACAGGAGCCAAGATCCCATTACACTTCAATGAATCCGAACCCGGATCCAGGACAGGGCGAAAAGAACTCGAGACCCTAGGTACGCTCGTGGACGAGGAGTTTCTTATTCTCCTCCCTGAATCCCCCTCAACCCACCCCTCAACCAACCAAGGAGAATCTGAAAAGTACATCCTAGAAGCGTATACAACCTTCTTCCCCTCCGGCTTCGACACGCGCAAGAAGCTCGGCCTCCGACTCGCGTCCATCCATACCCCGGTCCCGGGGTATAAGGAGAAGCTTGAGCGTAGCATGGACCGGTTCTTTGCGCGGGTCGAGGTCGGCCAGTTTGTGCAGAGGGTCAATTGGAGTATTACTACCAATTCGGAATTGTTTGCTGCGTTTGGCGGCGTGCACGGGGACGAGAGTGAAGGGGAGAAGGCTTTGAAGTGTGGGGAATTGGACGTGGACTCTACAGTTTTGCGGTGTGAACGGCAGACGTTGCATCGTCTTCCTCAGAGCAAGGCATTGGTGTTTGCGTTCCATACATACACGGATCCGATCCAGATGGTCAAGGATGAAGGGCTGGGAGAGGATCTGGCGGCTGCTATTGATGGGTTGAAAGAGGGGAATGTGCCTGCAATGCATTGGTACAAACGGGGGCCAGTTTGGGGCGAGGCTGTGAAAGCGTTTCTGCGCTCGTAATCATTTTTCGTTGTTGTTTCTTCATTCTATTACTTTTATTGGTTTCTTGATTTATCATATCCAAGTCAGATCATTCCTTAGCCTTTTATAAGGTGATTTACTGCAGTCTCTGCACGACCTTGATCAAGTCAGCGGACACGCCCATGGCAGTCACATCACCGCCAGCACCGCTGCCCTGGACAACGAGGGGGTTACCACCGTAACGCTTCGTGTAGAAGCTGATGATGTTGTCACTGCCCTTCAGACCAGCAATGGAGCTATCCTTATCGAAGTACTGCAAACCGACACGGACCTCCTTCTTACCAACGTCAATGCTGCCAACGTAGCGCACAACCTTACCTTCCTTCTCAGCAGCCTCCTTAATAGCCGACATCTGGCCATCGAACTCGGGCAAGCGGGTCATGAACTCCTTGATACCATCCGCAGTGGAGGGCACCGACTCGAGCTCCTTAGGAATCAGCGACTCAATCGGGAACGAGTCGGGAGACTGGACCTCCAGACCGGCGATACGCGCCAAAATAGTCAGCTTACGGGCGACATCCATACCGTTCAGGTCGTCACGGGGATCGGGCTCGGTGTAGCCGAGATCCTTGGCCTTCGCCACGACCTCGCTCCACTTTGCGCCGGACGGCCCAGACACCGGGGCGAAGGTGTTGAACAGGAAGGACAGCGTGCCGGAGAAGACACCCTCGATGCGGGTGACCTCATCGCCGGTGCTAACGAGGTCGCGGAGGGTGGAGATCACGGGGAGGCCTGCGCCGACGGTGCTCTCATGGTACACGAGGGCCTTGCCCTCTGCAGCGGCAGCGAAGATGTCCTTCCACAGGGAGAGGTCGGAGGAGAAACCCTTCTTGTTGGGGGTGACGATGGAGATGCCCTTGCGGAGGAAGACGGGGTAGGAGCTGGCGAGGGTGAGGTCGCTGGTGTTGTCGACGAGGATAGAGCGACCGGGGGCGGAGGAGAGGTAGGAGGCAATCTCGTCGACGGAGAGAGCACCCGCTTTGACTAGGGAGGGGGTCTCGACGGCGGTTTTCCAGTCTGCGGCGGGGATGGCGGGGGAGTAGGCCGGTGTCGGAGACTGGAGGGTCTGGCTAGAGCGAGCGAGGAGGACGAGCTTGGGGGCATTGGGAAGACGGGCAAGTTGGCTCAGGAAGGCTGTGCCTACACCTCCGACTCCTGCGACGCTGTGAGTATTTTGTTTGAGAATTGGGGTATGTAGTGTATGAGTGTTGTTGTTGTTGTTGGTTGTAGATGTTTTTTGGTACATACCAATGACACCGAGATAGACGGGGCTCGACATGATGATAGGCAATTGATCGTAAACTGGGCTTGAATGGTAACCGGAAGTAAACCAGATATCTAAGACGAGAATAAGCACCACCAAAAAGACCAGGGAAGCAGAGAGACGTACGAACAGAAGAAGTCGAATGAAGATGGAATGACAAGTCTGGAGGGGTCCTTCCGCGGGGCCATCTATGAAGGGTCCTTAGTCATACCTGCCTATTCCCACTTAGTCCACATCAGTTCAATCACGCCTTATCGATTACGGCCGCATTCCCATATCTCCCTTCAAAACTTCTACATCTTACTCCAACACCTCCAACAATCCCCAATAATGTCGAATCCAAATTCGCTATACGGCATCCCTCGCTCTAAATCAACCTCCCAATCCCAATCCAATTCCCCTTCTTCCTCCACGCTCGCCTTCACGACAGCTCTTTCCTCCCTCATCAACAAAGACGCCAACGCCTCCACCCGCGGCCGACCCCGACCATCCAAAACCACCAAGTCAGACATCTTCGCGCATCCCAACAAAGGCGCCCAGAAACGTGCCGCCGCTGACCTCCGCGATGATGACACTCACCAAACACACCAGCGGTCCCAAGATATCGGGGGCGTAGACACGGCCACGCTGCACCGCTCCAAGCGGCGGATGGAGGAGAAGGCGCGGATGTACGAGGACCTCAAGAAGGGGCTGTATCTGGCGGCCGGGAGCGACTCGGAAGAAGAAGAAACGCAGGACGAGTATCTGGCGCGACTACGGCGGCGGGAGAAAGAGGGGCTGGTGGATTTCGATCAGAAATGGGCAGATGCCCAGCGAGGCAAAGGCTCTGGGAGTGATGGCGAGGAGGAAGAGGAGGAGGATGATGATGATGATGGAAATGCTTCGATTGTGTCCTATGAGGATGAGCTTGGTCGGACTCGTCGGGGGACCAGGGCCGACGCGGCTCGTGCGGCCCGGTTGAAGGAAGAAGCAACCGAACAGGGTGACGCGAAGGAACGTTGGCGTCCTTCCCGGCCGGACAATCTGATCTACGGGGCTGCTGTGCAGGCGGAGGCGTTCAATCCTGATGCGGGCCTGGCGGCGCAGATGTCGTATCTGGCTAAGCGGAGAGACCGGTCTCCTACTCCGGAAGAGACGCATTATGATGCGGACGCGGAGGTCCGGAATCGGGGTACCGGATTTTATGCCTTCTCCAAGGATGAGAATGTGCGTCGGCAGCAGATGGAGGAGCTTATGAACGCGCGAGATGAAACTCAGCGTGAGCGAGAAGTCCACCGAGCGAGAAAGGCGGAGCGAGAGCGGGTGAAGGATGAACGGAGGAAGAAGATTGGAGAGCTACGGTCAAAAAGGCAAGCAGAGATATTTCTTGCTAAGCTGGGAGATGTTGGCGTTTGATGTCTTTTTCTGTATATTATGCTCTAAGTTTTCTAAGATACCCCTGTGCTTTGCTAGATCATGATATTCATTTCTTTTATTTAATCTTGTGATCTTGAAAAGATATTGAGTAATCAATTTTTCTTTTTTTTTTCTGAATAACCTGCAAGTTCAGAAGAGTAGTTCCCAAAAAAAAATGATGTCTTGCGCAGGCGATTATCAGCCAGCTGAATTCAGACCCAAACCACCCCATCAAGGCGTGGCAGGGCGACCTTTTTTAATTTGTAGCATCAAAAGAGACCAAAATACCACCCGGTTAGCTTCGTTAGCTCATGAAGTCGTAAGCATAAGTCATTAATCGTGATTGTTCAATAATTAGGATAATATAACAGTATCGTGGATGTTGGGCATCATTATAAAAATGGAGATTCTTTGCTTTTCCTGCTTTTGTTTATTCATATAATCCCACCTTTTTATATCTGTGTAATGCGATGTTGACTGGTGAAATAGACCATGGTATGGGGAAGTCGAAAGAAAAGGTCAGCGGCTAGCGAGGTCGGCAATAGTCTGGATGAATCCTTGCGCATCTGAAAATCCGGAATCAGTACACTGTAGGTATCATGAAACATCATGAAACATATTAATAAAGAAATAAAGTGACCAACCAGAGCGATTCGAAAACTTTATTATGTGCTCTCCCCTGGACGTGCATGGTGGGTCATAGTGATCAAATGTGAAGATTGTCCGATGAAGTTCGCGTAATAGAACAACTCTTGAATCAGCTTGACGGATCCAACCTCGCGTGCCAATATGATTCGTGATGAATGCCGTCCAAACTGGAGCCCTATATCAGATTACCAATGAGTAAATGATCCAGTTTCATCTCATCGCCGGGAACCCCACCGTTTCATTTCCCCTTTATGTACTGATGCCTGGAGTCTTATGGCGCCAGATGTTCGGTCTTTGTATATGCGTAGCGCATGAAGGAAGTTGTCGTCAACAATAGGCCTGCAACTTCTCAGTCAGTACACCGCCCACTTGGCTTGCTATTAAGAATGCCCATACCCCCCAAAGAGCTCCTCTTCATCGTCTAACTCATAATCACGGATGCGATCCACTGGTCGGCCACAGTCCTGAGAGCGAAGAGCCAGGAACGTGCAGAAAAACAGTACCATATCTGTTCAATCATTCAGTGCCGTGCTCAAAGACGTAGGGGCGGAAGAGTTGATACGCACGCTCAAGTGTACTGAACTTGAGATTGGCCCATAACACAAGTTCCTGGCCGCCACGGCGCCGTCGGCACAACTGCAGACAGGAGCCGACACGAATAATTTCCAGCATATTCAGAGGGAGGCAGTGGTAGTCACTGGAGCGGGGCGAGCGAAAAGTCTTGCATACGATGCGCGCTCGGTGGTCGTCTTCTCGTACATATAAATACACACGTAAATCCGAATCACCATTAAAGGCTCTGGGACATATTAGCAAAAGGCATGGAAGGGGGAAGCTTCAAAACGCGTACAGCTGGAAAAGCTCCTCGAACCCCGTCTCATTGAGCCATCGCTTTACCCCGGGGGTTAGGTCACCAAGACATTTAGAACTAAGCAAATATCAGTCCGGATGATCTTTGGCTGCGCTATAGCCTCTTACCTTTCACCAACATATGGGATCCGAGTCGTTGCACGTGCGTCTTTGAAAACATTTTTTGCCCAATGGTCACTAACGATGTTGGAACCCAGGGAGTGACTCGTGGCTGAACTAGTGAAAGGGGATCCAGGTGCATCTGGGGCGGATGGTGGGACATCTGAGAAATTTCCGGACGCGGGAGAAAGTGGTGAGTGCGGAGACGTATGAGAAGGCCTTGCTCGTTCATAGGACCTCCTATTGCGAGGCCGACGGTCGCTAACCGGGCTGCCAGGCTCAGTGCTATGGCTACTGGGAGAGGACGGTGTGCTGAGAGACATGCTGCCCAGCTGGTGGGGCAGTCGACTGCATTGCTGGGCTAGCAACCCTTTCACACCGTTGCGAAGGCTAGCCATGAACGAGGCATCAGGGAACTTGCTATCCAACCCAAGGAAATTAGTATGCTCACAACATATTAGTGGCAAGGCGTTGAAGTGGAATGACATACTCAATCATATGATCCTCCAATTCATTCAAAAACGTCTTGTACCTGGCTAAGCGTGTTGGGGGTGAATCCTTCCCCTCGTCCCGGAAGAACTCACATAGTTCAATCCAGGTTCGACGATAGACATCTCTGGTAGAACCTCTGCGCACTTCGAGATCACCGAAGAAATCGACGATATCCTCGAGGGTAATTTTCAAGCTAGTACGGACCAATTCGAGGTCCGGCTGCACGATGGCCAGGTTATGCTGATGTCGACGATCGTTTGTCAGGTTATCCAACCTCTTCAAAGCTGAACTGATGGCAAAAAGGTCCGCGATAAGGCCAGTGAGTTCCGCTTCATGGCCGGGGAGGTGCTCACGAAATGCACGGAAGCCAGCGGCCACGTCCTCTGCGTTATCGGCGGAAGTACGCAGGGCCATATTGGACGTTTGCCTTTAAAGGGCCATGCAGATACATACACATATAAGAGAAAGATATGTATTATATATATAAAGCCCTCGCGTGGCACTTGAACAGAATATAGGGAGGGGAGGGGGATATTATATGATAGTCGGTGAGGTATAGTGAAGAGGGCACGGAGATAACCCTGCCAGCGATCTTATATTGGACAAGAAAGGGTAAAAAACTAAAAAAGAAAGAAATTGGGGACAAGAAGGTTAAAGCTAAATAAACCTGTTCATAAGGGTAAGTCGGAACAGATTTCGCTGTGGAGGGGTGACCCGACGACAACTCAGTCGTAGAATAATGCAATGAGGGCGTTCGAGGAGAGTGTTGTGCGATCCGCATGCATCGTATCGACTGAAGACCACGCACTGAGGAACTAAAGGATTAGTGCTCTGCCGGATTGACCCCCCGAATGGTAGGAGCGAGAAAAAGAGACCAGCGAGCCTTTCACAGCCAGACCGAGCTCAAAAATCAATTTCTTGTAGAACCCAAGGGGAATCAGATAACCCATCAATTATCAATTAAACAATCATCTGTCGCGAGAAGAAATGCGGGTCAAGAATGCCGTCAAGTGGGGCAAAGATCGAACCTGATAGTCAATGGAACGAGCCCTAGAAACACCAAGCCATCCATGACCCTCACTTGCGGCTCTCATGCTGACCATGGCTTGAAACGCATAGGGTAATTGCCCTCCAAGTGTCTAACTGACTTGGGGTCGTTGACGTGTCCATAGCGGAGAAGGGACAAAGCCAATAAACGAGGAGCGGAGCTGCACTGGCGCCATTGAGCGGTGATGGACAGGCTGGACAGACTAGACTGACAGTGTAACTCACCACATCCCCCCCCCCAACACACACACAGCTTGTCACCGTTTAACGCAAGGATTCATTCCCGTTCGAGGGAAGAAACGATTGATCCTTTGCTGAAGAAAACTCCGAGAACAATGAGACAACAAAGGGTTCACCAAAAGCCGGGCATCGGAAGACAAGTAAGTCCATTGCCGGTGGCTGACCTGCAGCTGCAGCAAGAAAGAAGGAGGCTTCGATGGAGTCACGTTAACGGGTGGGAATTCCCGTGTCGCTGACCAAATCACGAGACAATCATTGACTCGGACGAACCCCCTTCTTGGATCAAAGCGAAGGGTGTAAACCTATCCATGACTATAGTACTGGCAAGCGGGCAAACAGACTTAGTAGGTGGATAATCTCGACTCATCCAACTTCTCCGTCATTCAAACCACGTATGAGCTGCTATCTTTGAACACGGGAGAAGAACCACCAATATTCTTCACATATCATGCGAAGGCCCACTCTCCATCATGAACATATGGCTTGGAACGGACTGATTTCTTGCTTATACAACGCCCAGTGGTCTTCCCGACCCTTGACAGGAACAGATAAGCTGGTTCCACTACGATCGAGACTGAGAAGTAATGTCTAGTTCAGCGAGGACCGACCTTCTTAGCAGGAAGGCGAACGATAAATGTAATGAAGGTCAATCCGAAGCTCCGGGTGCCGAAGACGTTTAGGATTCAGAGGCACCCACCATGAATGCCTGAAACCTTCGTTTCTTGACATTTTGCTCTGTTCAGGGGAGACCAAGCTTTGCCCTACAAGTTTAGGTCATCATCTTTGTAGAGAATCTCAACATTTGCAAATTTTTCTGAGTCCAGTCGTGATGTGCCGATACAGACTGCATCATGTAGAGCAATAGTAACGCTCCCCATCCTTTGACTCTTCTTCTCATCTTGGCCGTATATATTAGAATCAATCCAACGCACCACAGGCGTTCGGCAACCCTTCTTGGGTAGACACACAGCTCTAGATTTTAGTACACAAATCCTATTGCTTCTGGGTGGTTAGTATAGCAAACACGTCGAACCATATGTGATTTCTGCCTGACGGATATTCATGATCCTCAGATATCCACCAACACGCCAGTTAGAGAATAGTAGCGCGATGCATAAATGCCGGAACAAGCACAGTTGCGTGCGGAAAATAGGTGTGTGCCCTAGCGTATGTATGTACATATACTTGACCGTGTTGGCCGCTTTTGTTTGGATGGCATTGCTCACGACCGCATATCTCTAGTCTCATAGCGTAAGCAGACTGTGTTGTGTCAGAATATTAGTAGGTACTGGGTGACAGTTAAGAGGGGACCTTGGGTCTTAAGCTCTATCTATAAGAGTCTAGCCACTGAACTGGTGGCAACTGACGATAGTTGATTTGCGGTTTCAGGCATCAAGGCGACGACCGGAGATATCGGAAGTACGGAACGCGCGCGTCCAACACGTAAACAAGTTTACCCCCGCGTCATCACTGGAGCTTGGGCCAGATGATGCCGGAGAGCTCCCTTGCAATTCGACAGCTTCAACACCAACACAAGCCTTAGAGAAATTGATTCACCTATGTTCTTATTCCCAACACCTCCATCATACTCGAGAAAAAAACCTAAATATTCATTATGGCACGAAAGCCGCTGGGGCGATCAACAGAGAAAAGGTAAGGATGCGGTTGATTAGGCTAGTGTACAGCAGATTTTGCTTGCCTCAACAGCTTCAATTCATATTTCACCATAGATACTCAAAACAAGGTTCTCCCGCCGATCTGGTATACAGCGCCGGGCTCCCTCGATTTAAGTCAAATTCGTCCCAAAGCCGCCAGTCCATACAGTAAACATGTCCCATTGAAGATCCTTCATGAACAGAAAAGCAAGGAGAAACCACCGTCATCCCATACCAGAAACCATCGAGTAAAAGGAAACATAAGAGGCGACAAATACAAGTCAGGCAATTAGCGGGAATAAACAACACGAAACGCCAATCGGTCAAGATTTACAAGACCTGCGAGGGGAAGAAACAGCTTAAGAAGATTCCTCATCCTCCTCGGCTTGGGCCTAATATTCAGTCCATTAGCATTGTCCACATTCAAGAGGCGACCAGGGTCTCATACGTTGTAGCTCGCCTTCTCGTCTTCGTAACGCTTCTTGTCGGCGGCAGCCTTCTCCTCATAGGGACGGCGCTCAGTGTCGCTCAGGGCCTTCCACTTCTCACCGAGCATCTTGCCAACCTGACCTGTCCGGAAGTTAGCTGATCCGATCAGTGATACACCTCGAGTTTGCGTATCTTACCGAAAGAGATGCCGGGGTTCTCTTCGCGAACCTTCTCGCGGTTATCATTGGCGAAGAACATGTACGCGGAGAGACCACGCTTGGGTGCGTTGGGGTCTACAGACCAGATCAGTCAGTGCGCTTCAAGAGATATAGACGGGGAACATACCCTTCTTCTTGCGCTCGACGCGGGTACCCTTGGTCTTACGTGTGGTCTTCTCCTTAGGCATCTTTGATGTGATCTGTTGAGAACAAAGCCCTGTTAGAAGGTTCGAAGCCAAGAGAACTTGCCAGTGTCAAGAGCGACTTGGGCACGTTGGCAAGGATGGAGTGCAGATGACGAGAACAAAGAAAAATTAAAAGAATAATGAAGGAAACAAATCAAGTCGGGGGCGACTAATGCGACTATGCGCGCGGTGGGAAAAGTACGGTGCGGCCAGAGCGTAAAAGCGCGCGCCCCAAACAAGTCCGATCGCGGGCGCAAGTCAAGGCAGAACACGAAAAAGAAAAAGCGCGCAAGAGACCTACCCGACAATTGACTCAAAAGAAAATCAAGAGCAATGTTTTGAGGTCGGCAGTTTTGGCCTGTTGGGGAGTAAAGTCAGTTTGGGTTCAAGCATTATTTCTGGAACTATATAGTTGCCGTCGCAGATGCGCGACAGTGAGATCGCGAAGCCATGACGAAAAATCAAGGGAAATGACATTCAAGGAAAGCCTTCACAATGGAAACAAACAGTTTTAAAAGAAAGGAATAATTGCGTTTGGTTGTGTGAAACCAATGTGAGAAGTGCGAGTGTTTACTAGTGAACTCACCGATGCGGATATGCAGTACTTTTTTGTATGGGGAGGAGAGAATTGTATGGGAAGCGTAGTGAGGGAGAGTAGGTAGAGTGAGAGAGAGAGGGAGAGGGGAGAGTAGTAGTAGTAGGAGAGAGAAGAGAGAGACGGGAGGGCGGGCCACTACCTACCTACTCACTCACAACTTACGAAGGGGGGAAGTGGGCAGCACAGCAAGGGAAGTCGGCTGGCTGCGACTGGCTATGGTGTGTTCGGGGAATGGGTGGTATTGTATCATACATGTCATGTACGGCTCTTCCTCGGTCGTCCCTACAACGGATCAACACTGTCATTTTCATCCAACACCCGCCCTTTTCTTGAACAGGGGGACTACTGAAGCTGCAGAAACTTCCTCTGACTGAATTACTGTTGGCTCTCGGGCTTTTTTGAGCTCATCTGGTAAGACAAAAATCGGCAGAAACGAATTCGCGTTGATGAATTGCTTCGACACAGCTCCACTATGAACTAGTGTACGGTATGATACAAGACGGTCACAATACCTGAATCAGCCGCCGCCACTTATCAGGTTACCTACTTTTCCACCATGTGGATAAATTACCTCAGGTAAAATACATACACCACAGTATCCATTGATTGACGGAATATGGACGGCGGTGGTAGTAGTACCGTACAGTAGTAACGTCGTAGTACTTCCAGGTTCCCATAGTACTCCGTACTAGTAGTGATTTCCTTTCCATCCTCCAAAAATCTCCGTACCGTGTATGTATATCCTCCGTGCCCCCATGTAGTCTTCCTAGTCAACTTCGATACGACTTCACCACGCCTTTGTACTGCATATTAGCCAATTTGAGTAGGCCTGAATGATTTAATATGGGCGAATTTGCTAGAATCTATGCGGGGTATAATTTTGTAGCAGCATAATCTCTGCTACGCATAACTTTCATCCATCCTGTGATGAACAGCCTGAGTACCACTAACCTTTCATTAATAAGTAAGCCCATGCTTTGGGGTTAGTTCTAGTACATTGCTGGAGTATCTTATACTATGTACCAGCTGCTTCTTGATTTCCCTTCGGGGCTCGCTTCCCTGTTAAACCTATCGTTGAAGAAGCCCGATGATCATTTCATTATTCGTCCATTCCCCTCGGCGCTTGTGCCAGTTACATGTGCTGCGTCCGGCGCAATTCGGCTTGGACATGGATACCTATCCGTGAGAACCGTTTGATTTAATATGGATATTGCCTCTGCTAGTATGGATTTATATGGTTATACATCCAAGGGCCCCTTGCACGGGCAACGGGATGCTTGATCGAATTGATGTGTACGGGGCGACGAGGAGGTACCCAAGCACCATTGTATGTACCTTGCACAGTCTTTCCAATGACATTAAATAGCGCTCTTCTCCTGGCATGCAGTCATCTACCAATGAGAGAGGTAGTCGTAGTCTTAAGGGATAGATAGCTAGACACATAGCTCAGTAGTAAGTTTTTTAACGCAAAGCCACACACTCATAGCACCTACCAATGAGGCCTCTGAAAACATCAACGCCCAGCACAAGATAGCTTATGACAGTGTTAGACTAGACGAATGCTAATTGTGCTGGGTCCTCATACCACTGCTTTCATTTTTAGTTTCGCACGGTTAATCGAGCAGTATAACAATCTTGTCTCTGGAGCAGTGGTTCCAGGGACTGATTTCACTCCTATGCATTTGGGATCATTTGTACCACGGAGGACAAACGGCTGTCAGTTTGTTTCCAAGGGTCCATGTAGTGGACGACAGTCCCGGATAGTTACTTGCAATCTTACTGCAGATGATAGTTACTACTAGTTAATTAATAAAAATTGATTAATCATTTACAGAGTAGTGCCATGCAAAAGACGAAAAAATTTTGGATAAATAGATGATTGTAACAAACTAGTTGTTGGTACTGTAAGCTTTGCATAGATCACAAAATCCTGCTTACTCTTCATGATTAAATGCCACTGCATTCCACGCCAAACAGCACCATCCAGCTTACCAGCAAATACTGGACCTGTATTATTGGGGCAGTGACCGACTGTGGTATTGTAAGTAAGGCTCTGTATCTGCACATTAATAATAATGAGGGGTGATCGGATTTGGTTCCATGTGGAAACACCGGCTCCTCTTTGGCCTGATTATTTCTTTCTCCCATGCTTCTTGATACGCGCTCTTTATACGATCATACATATTATGGGGCTTATTTTTCCCTTGTCCAAAGAAAAAGAAAGGGAAAAAAAATTTATCTTTTTTTT
Organism: Aspergillus nomiae NRRL 13137; assembly: GCF_001204775.2. Taxonomy (NCBI): domain Eukaryota; kingdom Fungi; phylum Ascomycota; class Eurotiomycetes; order Eurotiales; family Aspergillaceae; genus Aspergillus; species Aspergillus nomiae. The sequence continues at coordinate 305 of NW_015378128.1, read as the reverse complement.
CCTCCCAGCTCTCACAATTTGACGAAATGTGGAGCGTCTGGTGATTTTACCTGTATCTTAGCGCTGTGGACTAAGTCTTGTGGTAATTTATTTTGTTATCTGGAGGATTGAATAAACTTCCCCATCCATCTTTTTTGGGTGTGGTTGCAAAAATCGTAACTGACCATGACGAATGCGTCTTTGCCGTCATCAGCTCCGCCATGATGTCACGTGGGTCGCGCAGAATTGTCATCGTCCTCTTCAGGTTGGCTTTGTTGACATGGTTACAGACTGTGATGTAAACACACAGACAAAGACACAAAATT
>NW_015378127.1:0-99099 GCF_001204775.2 Aspergillus nomiae NRRL 13137 | reverse complement strand
GAAAAAAAAACAAAAAGGAAGGGCGACAACCTATGGATGTCCAGGAAGGATGAAACAGCCGCCAGATGTTTATTCAACTTGACGCCAAGAGGCACTTGTGAGGTGACGACAGCAGCTGATGAGGCCTTAATTTGGCGAGCACTCCCCAAGGACGAACTGAATTGACAATCGGCAACTACCGACAACTCCACTGCGCTATTAGTGACCCGTTTATGATCGCTCACAGGGTTGCTAGCCGTCCTTGTCTCATCTCGCATATTCGGTCTCCCGGCATCCTATCCAAAGGGTTCCCTTGAGATTGCTCTTACCAAGCGTGGAAAGTGTAGATTTCGGTTAGCGGACACAGGCATCTAAGGTACTTCCCGTTAGGGAGGGTCAACGATAAAAACAAAAGCACACACACAAGGAAAGAAAGGAATAGTTGATGCAAGTGGGACGATGAGGAAAATGACTTCGAGCTGCGGCCAGACCGGGCCGGTGGTATACGCTATACTCACACTCAACATATTGCTACATGATGTTGCCTATTGGTAGGATTGAACAACCAGATCTCGTGTGTCTATCACCCTCGGCCTAGGCTTACTGTTAGCTTGCTTTTCTTTTCTTTTCTTTTCTTTTTTTTCCTTTTCCTTTTTCCTCCCTTGTTTATCTTTCGCTAATGCATGTCTGAAGACGATCTCATGACCCAACCTTGGATGTTCTAGTCTGGTATGCAACACAATCACGCCTCTACAAGGCGGGGATAGGGCAAGGCCTATTGATGTCATCTGCCGTCCTTTGCTAGCGCCCTTTGGAAGGATGAGAGACGAAGGTGATGCTCATTGAGACCATGAGACAAGTGGAGTTGCTCTCCGAGAGCCACGAATGCAGACTAGGCAGTGTTTATTCTTCTAAGATCCGTTTTTAGTACCCTAGACGACAGCCATATCCAATGACGAGATTCCACCCCCACGTTTCACCCCATGCTCTGGCGGGCCTGCGTCACTGGCTTTTAGTCGCTGATATTGCAGTTTCGTTAACTTTATTTTTACCAGCGGCCCAACGCATATGGGTGAAATGATGGCACGAAGTCATTGAGGAACTAATCAGACAAGGATACACTCATGTAGCCAATTTCACGTTGTGTTACCCTTGCAAACGATAGGATTGGGTTTGCCAAAAGTCTCGAGCTGTTGATGCGTGACGTTGCACAGTTAGCACATTCTTGGGCAAAGCTGATACCCGCTATTACCGCCATAGCCAAGCTGGCTTTGCAGTTGTGTCTCTGAGGTCAGACGGCCTTCGTGAATACCAGGTGTAGGATTTCCCCTCTTTTCCTTCGATAGACAAAGACAAGCCGATCATTCCCGAGTGAGGCTTGGCCTCTGTCTGATCTTCTCTGTGGAGGGCTCAGATGATTGTCCTTGCTGTGGTTGGGTGGTCGAGGAGAGGTGTAAGCGAAATTTGAATTTATCCAATCTTGGTAGTCTTCTGGATGCTGGGAGAATGGTAAGGAACTCCTAATACTGTGTCGCCTTTTCCTTGGGCGAATTTCATTACTGGTATAGAGAACTTAATAGGGACTCATCGTTATATTGTCAGGGCCACTCGCTCAAGGGAGGCTATTGAAGAAAACCTCAGGAGTACCTGCCGGATGGAAGGTAGCACTCATGACAAAACAACAGAAGCATCCTTGCCATCAACTCTGGTCACCTTCGAGGGGTTATGTTTTTCATCGAAAGAGGAAATGCCAATATCGGCCAGATACGCATCCGATACTTTAGTAATTTGGGCCTGGTAATCAATCCGATGGAATTGGATAGACACGCAGAGAGACGAACCGCTCTAATGCTAGATTATGAGGAAATTGCACTAGTGCTGATCATCTCAATGAGGTGAAGTGACAAACGAGGACTTGCCTCAAGGCAAACAGCTAGGCAACCACGATGGGTCTGGCGAAGACCATTGGGTCAACTGAAGAGCCTGCATTAGTACCATCCTGGTTAATGATCAATCAGGCGATGACCAAGCCTGCAGCGTTTACATAATTGTTTCCCACCCGGGAAGGACCCCAAACCAGGTTTTCACCAGGCCAGTAGTGTATAAATTGATGGAACTGGTTTCTCTTGTTGCTTGGGACGCAGGGAACTGTCTGCAAGTGTGTAATTGCATTTCACAGTTGCACGATAAGGCTGGGCGTGAGACAATGACATGTAGACGCCAGCTGTGCTGTTCCCAGGGGGGCTGAGCAAACAGGCCATGTCTCAGGTGGGAGAATGGTGTTGAAAACTGCCTGATGGTGATTGGGGCACTGTTTTTCGTCGTCCTCTCCAGTCCATACTTATACCTTTTGCTCCTTGTCCATTCTCAGCCATGGCTGGGTACATGCCGTTTGCTTCCAAAGGTCAACCGAACAGAGCAAAGCCCCCGGGCTTCTGGATCATCGTGAGCTGCAACCAGTTGGCGTCATGGTCACTCCAGTCAGCAGTTTTCAATTATTTCATAGTTTCCAATCCCCTTATGAACGGGCTGACGGAGTGAAAGGATAATGTGGCGTGTAGATCGTAGTATTTCCGGGGCTTGTTTAAACCACTGCAACCTGCCGAATGTTGATGATATCCCTTGGGACAAGGTTGGATGGCGATCAACATCCCTTCTGGAATTATCTTCGAAGCACTCCTCAGGGTGCATTTGGGGTTGCCTGAAAGTAGCAACTTCGTAGGCAGACAAATACAGCCCACGGATACTGAACTAGATCAAGGCTAGTGGCATCAACGGGAGATTGCGACCTGCGACTGGAATACCTATAAATTGTATTAGTCGATCATATAGTGAAAACAGTATCATCAACGATATGGCTAGCTTATTGAAAGTGATCTTGCCCCTGCGAGCGTTGCTGGAGTCCATTAAGTGTGGCTTTAAGCAAAACTAGGCAATGGCTGGTCGTGGAAAGGAAGAAAGATGTAGGGACCAACTGCATTCCCTGATAAATATCCAGTTAAGCATACACTGAGACTGTCACTATTATTGAATGGTCCAGGAGGTACATTGCCATGATGCTTCATCGCCCTAAAGCTGTAGAGTTGATTCACCTTTAGATCTCTGAAGCTATACTGACACCATGTATGCCTCAGGCAACAGTCACGTGTCATCCCAATCGGGCAACTTTCCGTGTCTCTAAACATTTGGACTTGCTTTTCTGCATCAGCCTCACCTTTTACCTTGATAGGGTGGTTCTTCTTCTCTAGCTTGACAAACACTAGCATACACTCGTGTTGCGATCCGCTTCTCCTACATAGACAGTGTGCAACACGTTGACAGACGTGACCCCTCAACCATGTGGAACTGATAGTGGGGGACAAACATCTCGAAGTCTCAGCTGTAACGTGTAGTTAGACGAGGTCGCAGGCTGCCCTTATAATCCAGGAATCGAATGAATCGTGGTATCCAAGACCATGTATGATGGAAATTGCGCAACATGCTAACCTCTCGTAGTAGACAAGCAAAACTTAAATTGCTCCTCATCGAACAACTGACAAAGATGGGATCGCAAGCAACTCTCAACAGTATCCAGAAAGCCGTATGGGACGGCAGACTTCCCTTACAGATTAGACTTGCCCCATCAGAAAGTCGCATATACGACCAGTCTGACCCGTATCTTGTAAATTCTCTACCCTCTATGGCCACGTCTCGGGCAATGTTAATGGCGGCCTAGATCTCTTACCCCCGAATCTCTTATCTGCCATCCCTCCTGCCCAGACTAAGGGCCTTCTTCGCCTCTTCTCTGATCGACCCCAGTTCCCAAGCCCATGACGGGTGGTTCTCCTTCGAAGGCGTCCCGCTCAAATGGCATCTCCCTATCGGTCTGCTATATGACCTCTATGCGGGCGCTGACCCAGCATCCAAGGGAACCGTCGAGCCGGAAGACGCAGGCTGGGACATCGATAACGAAGATAGTCCACTACCATGGCGTCTCGTCGTGCACTTCAGCGACTGGCCAGATGAAGAACTAGTCCGACTGGACGCAGAGGGCATGGTGATGAACGACGCGTTCATCAACAGCGTCAAAGAAGCGGATTTCCTGCGAAACGGGACCGCAAAGGGCATTATGAGTCTCTCGAAGGAGGATTCATCTGGGCTATGGAAGTCTGTACAGGATGGTATGATCACCCTTTCTCATCTCTCAGTCCTCTCATTTCCATATCAATACTCTATCAAATGACCGAGAAACAACAGAGCTAAGCCAAGGCAGTGGAACTCCCCTCCTTCCAACGAATTTCTAATATCCTCCTTCCACCTCCCAATCAGCCTTTCCGGAACATCCCAATTCGCATATTCCTCCCCCTCCCGCCTGACTCGGGCTCGCCTTCTCTCAAGGTCGTCCAGTCCCCGGTCCCGCCGTCGATCCCTCCCTCCAGCGTGGCGGCTAGCCAATTGACCCTTTCACGAAGTAGTATCACACCGCAGACGCAGACGATAGGTACAGCCTTGCATTCGCTACTCCCGAACCTGTTTCCCAGTCGGAGGACGCCCGTGTTAGCGAAGCCCGTGCTCCATGGTGCCGCTGTGCCCATGTCAGCGCCAGTGGAGGAACTGGTCAGGAGTTCGGCGTACGGGGATGGTTGGTTGTATGTCGTTGTGCGGATGATGGGGTGACCGGATTGGAGCCGTGGAGTCGGGTCAGCGCTTAAGGATTGTGACTTGAGTGCGATAGTTTTGCGGAAGTGTGCGCCTTCATATTAAGTCGGCGGCTACACTGCGGTATTTAGAACCACGAATAAGATGCCTTCCTACACTTCCGTTGAGCCATTTCACCTCTCCTCTTCAGCCGTACGAGACTAGTTATGCCCTTCCGCAAGGCTCTGCTAGATCGTTTGTTCGGTTGGATCTCCTTTCCTCCTTCCTTCGACGCTATCTTCTGTCTTCCCCCCCTCTTTGTTACCCAATTTCCGACAGCCGTGGTCTAGTCCTGGCTTTTGCTACTGCAGAAGAGGGGGAATCAGGCTGCTTGAGACATTTTTTCTATAATCCATATGATGCATCGTTCACTTTTTCTCTTTGTCGTCTGATTGTTCATGACGTATGAGTGTAGATGCAAATGGTGGCCCTTGCATAGGGTTGCAGCTCTGTAGGTACTAGTAGGGACATGTGCCCCGCGGTTCCTTATGGGGGTAATTCTGCTAATTACTATCAAGGTTAACAGACTAAATTATGCTAATTCTAAATGAATAGTAATTTACAGTGGCAAACGCCATAAATTTCTACCTAGACCAGATTTCGTCCGCAATGAGCTTGCCTGGTAACTCCACAGTGTCGACAACAAGGCCCTTCTACACAATTGATGACCAAGTCCATGTGTATTAAATAAATCAAAACAAATCAATTCAAAAATCATCAAACTGAACTAACTGAACTAACTAAAGCCATTAAAGCGTAAACATTATGTAATGAATGGATATTCCCTTCAACGATCTGTGCTCATCGCTCGTGCAGCTCATCGCAATCTCCTGTCAAGTGCCCGGGAATGTAAGGGCACGAAAGGTAAAGTCAAGTAGCGAACAAGTAAGCCAAAAAAGCAATAACTCAGTGGGGTGTCGTAATGAAAGAAGCGTAGTTGGGAGCATAAAAACCGAAACAGAAAGCTAGAAACTGAAAAGCAAAAGCATAAAAGCAAAACTAGCGAGAATAGCAAAGCGTAAAAACATGTAAAGCATCAATATGGATACGGTCCTCGAGAGAAACGGCGCAACTTGTAACTTTGTATGTGCGGATCGGTTGTAAGAGTTACTATAGTAATCCACTAGTTAGAATGTCATTCGATGGCAAAGGGCAATGGGCTTTTGGCATACCAGCCAATTTTAGATCTGCTCGTTCGTATGTACAGGGTGTTGAACCCTAGACAAGGAGAAAGCGCCATCCGAGACGCTTCATGACAGCCCGCCAGTGGCCGGTTCGCTTTTTGAGCGGCTGTCCAATTGTTCTGTTGATGGGAGCAGACATTCGCGAAGATTCGCCGTTCAATCTTTCTGAAGGGAAGATCATCCCGTCGGTAGAAGTGGCAAATGTCAGCGGCTCATCCGTGACTCTCCAAACCTCCTTCAGGAGTCGGTACATTCGGCCGTAGCTGCCGGTGTCGGCTGCGTCTCCCAGAGCCGTAGAACGCTGGGCCAAAATGCCACGGAAAGCACATCTTTCAGTGGAGTATACTCCTACTATCAAGAGCGGCCAGACGAGTGCCCGATCGAAGCCATAAGGGCCGGTTGGGATAAAGCGTAGGACGCTTGAGAAGTGCTCAACCAAGCTGACGATGCTTTCCTGTTTGCGATCAAACCCGGGTGTCAAGCTGTAGAGATAGATCCGGGCGGCGACACGGAATGCAGCAGTAATGTTCTTCGTTAAAATACCAGCATTGATTTCTCCTGTCGCGGAATAAGGATCATCCAGAGTTCGATCGGTAGGCTCAAGACGGTCAAGCTGTGTGGTCAACGCGGAAAGGTGGTGATTGATACCATGAGTATCGAGACGGCCCTCTGACTTCAGTGAGTCCAGGCAGCCTATTTCAGAGATCAAGTACATGACCCGATCTTCACAGCCCATTAACTCCTTCAAACCGGACGAGATTCCATTCAAATGCTTGGTGCGGTAGGCGTGTGCAAACTGAGGGGATTTGCCCAGCATGGTAGCTCCCAAAATATCAATCCATGTGGTGAGTGACATTCTGAATGGAAGCTTCCTGTTTGGACGAGCCTCTATGAGATTAAGCTTGTTGGCAAGGTTGGTTACTGCGCCAAAGTGCTCGTTCCATGGAATGTCTGGCAGGTGGTCAAGGGGTCCACCAACAGAGGCGTGGAAGAAGATCATCGCGAGTGTTGCATCCAACATAGTATCGTGGCCATGGTCCACATTCAACGACTGGCAGAGATGCGAAATTGCCTGGAACCGATGGTGCACAACATCATTCTCCATCTCCTCCTTATTCATTCCGAGCATGCCCTTCAGCTGAATGGCAGACACACTAAGGGAGCAATGGTAGTAAGACTTGTTATTTTCCAAGGATTTGAGAATCTCACGGAAGCGAGAAACGCCCTTCTGGTGGACGTCAAGAACAGGAAAGATCGCCGGCAAGACGTTATCGACGAAGTGGAACACAAGCCGCCTTTCCCGGGGATCAATATCATGTACAGTAGCGGGGAGATAGCAGGACAATGGTCTCTTGTTTGAACCCGATTCCCTTGTATTAGGAACATTGGGGAACTGTGGTTGCTGGGTATAACCTGGGTACCATCCGTTGCCTGGCATAGCGGGGTACGTCGTGTAGGACTGCTGCACATATGGCTGTTGTGTGTATGGCTGCTGCATGTTGAATTGCGGTACATTGGTCTGCTGCGCATACGGCTGCTGTGCATATTGCGGTTGCATGTTGGGTTGCTGCACATATGGCTGCTGCGCGTATGGCTGCTGCGGTGCCATGGTATTGAATGAAGCGGGAGCAGCACTATCGTGAACCAAAGTCCTTTGTTCAGTTTGAACATTGATCCCATGCGGATATGAGACAGAAGTAGTCACTTGGGGAGGCACGCAAGGCATAGGCTGACTAGGGGGTGGAGGCATGCTAGACAACATTTGACTTGGAGAAGGCAAGGTAGGCATGGGCTGAGTAGAAGGTCCAGCACTTGAGCTGCCGTACTCCGGGGGCGTGTTGAAGTCGTACTTGGGGGCACCCCTTGGAACAAGTCTGTCCAACTCGCCTGATACAAAAAGTGCCATGTTAGGATTAAGCCATACACTATGTGGTTCTCAAAGGCAAATACCTTGCAGCCTGGCTTGCTTCTCCATGACTTTGGTCTCCCTAATCATCTCCTTGATACGGTCCCTCTCAACCTGTCGATGGTCCATATCGGGCCACCACTCTGGCTTGTTGTACTCGCAGTTAAGCCTCAAGCTACCACAGGATCCGCAGACTGGATGGGTCTCGTCACACTTCTTTCTTCGAAGACGACAAGTGTAGCATCCTACACAACAGACTTGTCAGTTTGGGGGGGCGAAGGTAGAGATATTTATGTTGTTCAAGGTGCTTCAAAGGTACTGTGTTTGGAGGAGGTCTTGGAGACTAACCAGAGCGCGAACGTCTGTGACTCGCTGGCCTTCTATAGGAACGACCTCTACCCCCCTCAGTGGCCCTACCAGAACCAGTAGGATTGGCCTGAGTAGTGCGCGATGCGGTGCTTGACATAATGGGCGCGTGGCTATCTCGAGAGGAGAAGGGCTTAAACAGGGAAACCAAAGCAGATGAGCGCTCTTAAATGTCAACAACTGATTGAGAACCGACCAACAGTCGATACGATCTCGTGTTGGCGTTGGTTGGTACAATTGGATTGCAGCAGAAGACACTTGTAGATGGGCAGAAAGCTCTTGTGAACTGAGAATGTAGAATAGAAGAGGCGGCTAGGAAAAGCTGTGATTGAGTCACTGTGATGATGCCGACCATGATGCCTTAAATCTCTGGAGATGCTGTCCTTAAATGCAATCTGGCGAAGGTCTATCCGACTCCGACGCTTCTATTTTTTGCTTGCACGCATGGTGGAAGTCAAGACGACGTGCGAGCCGCTGACGGGACGATCTGATGCGCGCGGCGAATAACTGGCGTCTAGAAACTAAATTTGGGATCATTAAACTGGGGGGTGACGGGCGTGGTGAGCGGGGATACCTGCCAGGGTTCCTGGCTAGGGCATGCAGCTAGTCTTTGGCGTCGCGTGTTCGAATTCTCTGATAGGCGATCAAGATCCCTAATAGTGAGTTTTCTCGCTATATCATTCGCTGTCGGGATTGGGGTATCTTGTACTCAGGTGCTTCTCAGTCCATAGAGTCGTAGTCACTGAGCTGGATTCCATGATACCGCTGCAGCGTTGTATGGAGACCCTATAGCTACCGGGCTTCATCCCAACGCGGACGAAATGAATACCCCGCAGTAGCATGCAAGCCTCCATAAGGCGTGAACCAGACTGCGGTAATGCGTAGAGAGGTAGGTAGTAGGTAGGTATGTAGATACAAGAGTTTAGTGTTGGTTCCGCATGTCAAAGGGAGGTCCATCCCTGTCTGTCATTCAGGCCGGCTGCTAATCATTGGCTGCGAGCGACTTCAAATCGGTCAATCACACCCTTCTAAGAGCCCTCGGCGACTGCTGAAACGCTGCTAAATTGTGAAAGCAGCTCACTAGGTGCATGCCAAGCTTCGAGCGATCCAACTCTATTGGCTTGGCTGTAAGCCGTGGATTTGTCTCAGGGCGCCAAAACCTCAAAACAAGACAATCTCACCCAACCAAGAAGCGACGAACTCCATGGCCCGTGCAGAGAGCGAGAGCCACCTGGAAGGGTCTGATAAGATCTGATTTGTCCGATAGCGTCCTATGGCCGCCTTAATTAGTAACACTTAACCGCCAGATTCGGGACGTCTCTGGTCACTTAATTCCTGCTTTGGGCGGCTAAGGGCGATTCGACTTCCTGATCGATAAATTTAGCTTTTTAACGCTGTGATCTAATTAACTTCTCTGATATGGGCTCATGGACCAAGACTCACTCGGATTACTGGTTAATTGCCTGCATGGAGTGCATGAACCAAGTCCCGATGACCAAATCACCCGTTTCAGCTTCAGCCCAGTCGACATAATTAGCAATTGACCCTACATGAAACCTGCTTGACAGTCAATGAAATGCTCTGGTTAAGCACCAACTCGTGCTCGGCCCCAGGTTTCATCGGATCACTTGCGGAGGCGTTGCTTTGTTCGGTTCCCCTCTAGCGGGCACCACCTCCCCAGACCCAACAGGTTCATTGGGGCAATGTGTACTATCACAAGTCATTCAACTTGTCGGATGCGTTGAGAACCAGTTGTCTGTACTGTCATAAGCGCCGCTATCAATTTTTTGATACTCGAGATGTGAAAGTCTCGTGCTTTAGCCAGCTATTGACTGCGGTGATGTGCAGAGCCGCCTGTTGTGTTGGTGATACTCGTGCTGCTATCTGGTTATACCTGCCCTGAAGGTGACGTTGGTACGTACGACTAGTAGGATCACTGCGGATATGCTTTGGCAGTCACGTCCCATGACTCGACTTGGATCGTGCCTTGATGGCGTGATCCCAGAGCACTGTACACTTCAGCAAGGACTACTCCGTACTATACTGATGGAACGCCACAGACCAGAATATCCGATCTCTCATACGATTACTGCAATTGAATGCCATTGAGTGCTCTCACATTCATCTAGGAACCCCTCACCATGTGTACCTCAGCCTTGCATTCTCTGGAGGTTCCCAGTTCTTGTGGATATCTATCCACATGCTCTGTTCTACAATGTAGGGGGTCCAAGAAATAGCAGTTTGGTTACTAATGAGCGGTCCCGATCGCATTGTTTGTATTCTGCTATGTTGCAGCATGATACGCCTCAGTAATTGACATCTTAATCGTCGATCTCGCTCACGCTTCAGGGTCATTGCATCAAATGAGCAGTTTGAGATCAGCCGAGATTCGCATCACCATTGCTGGAATCGCGCCGATTGGCAAATAATACTATATGTCCCCCCCCTCCCCAACCCGTCAATTGGTGATCATGGAGTCTATACTAAGCTTTAAGACTTCTAGTAAGGCTATACGAGGTAGATTTGACGATGAGTGGACGTACTCAATCAATGCTCATTTCTCGACATTTTTTGACATTGGGGGTGTGCGACAAATTAAAGGTCTGCGGGGAAGGGAGGGAAAAAAAATAGCGCATGAAGGAAGCGAGAAACGGTGGTAAATTACGGTGAGTAACCATGCACCTGCAACTACCTTATCACTTTCACACAATGCAGTGTGTTCACAACAGTAAACCAAGAGTAGTAAGGGCTCAGACCTCTATCGTATCATACCAGAATCCTTTCTATGCCGCAAGACCAGTGAAGTCCTCGTTAGTCACTTTAGCAACGGTGGAATATCGCAAGCCACCCCAGCATCATTTTTGGTTCAGCATTCAGATACCGCACGGTATGAAAGGGGATGCGCTCTTGGGAAAATTTGCAAGAAATGATCCGATATTATCCACAAGTTGTAATGGGGTCAGAAACGGCTAGGGTAAAGTAAGAAAAATACACATATAGTGTGTGGAAGGTACTAGCATATCAACCGATTGAGACCAAGGGCAACAATGAAGGTCGACTCATGTACGGGGCGTTGAGAGAAGAGGATTCTTATTAGTATTCCATGGCTGGAATGGAAGTTACTGAAATAGTACTAGTTAACTTTTTGCCACAATGTGATAGATGCAACAATATATCCAAATGACGATCGTGTCTACAGAGTCCGTAGGAATACGGAGTACTACTAGTAAGTACTAGTATGCAGTGAGGGGTCACGGTATAGCATCGCATCACATACAGATCTGGAAACCCATCACAATCGCACTAAGGTTAGCCTGATGCTATTCTAGGAACTATTAACCACGGGTTCCGTCGTTAATCACAATTAATTCTCCTAGAAAAAGCTATATTTATCAAGAAACTAACTTTGGGGAGGTGATTAACCGGAACTAAAGTAGCTTAATGTGACTATCATTGGCCAACCCCAGCCGTTGTCACAGCAGTAGCGCTTGAACGCCGGCCTCTCATCGGGCATTCCCGCTCCTCCCCTCCGTCACGGTTGTGCCTAGTGTCTCCATCAAAAAACTCGCCTACAACTACTACGAGACTACGAATACTAAACCTTGAAGGATCCTGCAGCATCACGTTTCACCCAATGAAACGCTAGGATTGGCCGTTTCCTGAGCCGCCGGCTTGCCTTTTTCGAAAGTTATCCACGAATCAAATGGTGAACCTCGGTCGCTCGAATGCAACGATGGGCTTGTTCCCAATCAATGTTGCTTGGTGCTCCCCTCATTCATGCACGCGGCTTCCATCTGTCACATACCTCCAAGACCCGATATTCATTGGCTTTTTACCGTCACAGACTCGTCCTTGGCCGCGCCTGTTCTTTTTTTAACCCATGCCCCCGACAGCGAAGATGTCACAGTCCGCGGTATACTTATACATGTTGGATTTCCCTTCTCTGCATGCATTTCGCCAACTATATATCTAGCTAATTCCACCAAATCTCCGGGGGTGAGGGTCATTTTGCCCTAACGCTTGTACATCACACCACTCCCTCGCCTTGTACACCCCTCCTCTTGACCTAAGCGCCGCTATTTATGTGACGGGTTTGCTAGACACTCTTCTTGGACGTGTTGCCGTCCCATTGAGATACCCCAATGTTCGTCGTTCCTATTCCATGTACGGTGAAATGTGCGGTGCCTGACATAACAACACTAGTCTATTGTGGTCATTACGATTATTCGAGACTACCTTTGGCTGGCCCAGGGTGCTTTTTGCTTCGAAGTCGATCGACCAATCAATCAATATGGTAGCTCTCTCTTACTCTTTTGCTCCGAGGGAAGGAGGGAAAAGACAGAACTGAGGAAGAGAAAAGAAAGCGGAAGAGAAGCTAATCATTCTGCTTACAGACGGCTTTTCCTCCCAATTTCGCCCTCCGTAGGCCAGAGTCATATTCGGATACCACAGAGATCCTTGATACGGACTTTGATTCGGACTCTTTGGAGGCCTACTCAGATGACTACTCCCGGAAGAGCGTGAGATCCGTTCGTGCCCCTGTTCTGAATTGGTTTTTAAGGCTACAATCTAACTCGAGATTGCTTTAGCTTGGGACAGAAAGTGTGACTACCGCATCAACCCCAGACGATGTCAAGACTCCGGATTCTACGGGCCTCACAGCATTTCACTTCCACATTGATGAAAGCCCAGTAAAAGGACCAGTGGGACCACACCTTTTCCGCCTCTCAGGGGATTCCTCTGAGATGAAAGCATCTCTTGGTGTTGACTTGGTTGCGGAAGACTATCCCACTAGTGCCACGGCTCCATTATACTCTTTTGCTTCCAAACTCGAGCCTGAGAGATTGGATACACCTGTCCCAGAGAATACAAATGTACAGCAAAAGGTGAAGACACACACAAAGGAGACGACCGTGAACAAGCCTGCATCCGGACCTTCGGAGTCTGATGTATCATCCTGGTCCCCCGAAGACGTCGTTATGTGGATGCAGAACCAAGGGTTTGATGACTCAATTATCGAGAGATTTTTCGTCAACGATATCTCCGGTTCCATTCTACTTGAGCTCCAAGCGGATGACCTAAAAGAGCTTGGTATTCAATCTTTTGGAAAGCGGCATCGTCTGATGGGCTGCATTCGGCAATTGCGAGATAGTGCTTCTAGTACTTGTGACTCGCAGTCTTCGTTAGATCCCACTTCAAGAGAAGACACATCAACGCCACACACGACTGCCGCGGACGTAGGTGTGACGGAGTGCACAAGCCCAATCACAGAGGAGAAGCCTAGGGCCGCGTCCGCCCAGCGCCGACGTCGTCACCGTCACAAGCGTCGTCAAGGAACCGATCTCGTCCCTGAGGATTCAGTCTCGATTGTTGCGATCGAGCAGTTGTTGCCAAGGTTGCACACCTGCTCAAAGGGAGAAAACTGTCGCAAGTGGCAAAAGCAGCAAGCGAAACTCGCCCGGCTAGCCAAAGACGTCCCTATCGAATGTCTAGGCGGGTCTGTCCTCATCACTGGCGACCCGGGGAATGCTGCTACTGCACAGACTATAGCAAAGACACCCAAGTCAGAGGTGACGCCATCTGTCATCGCTTCCTCCGATGCCTTGGGCCAAAACCAGAGCCCTGAAGTCCAGCTTTCCCAAGAGAAGCTGAACGACGTACGACCTCGGGATCCTCAGGAAAATGTCCGCAACTTCCTCAATTTTCAAAGGCTCAGCAGGCTTCAGCCAGTGACTGACCCCGCTACCCCTCCCAAAGAATTCTCACCAAGTTCTGATTCGCCTGGATCAGCCAAGGGCAACGCTACCCTATCGGAGAATCTACGCCATCTCCCGAAACTCAGGATCCCGAGCACTCACTCAGATGTGACAAGCTCTACCTTCTCCCCAAATTACTCCGCCCAGCGTACGATTACTCCGTCGATACTTGGCAAAAAACAGCCCTTCTCCCAGCACAATGTACCGAAGTCCCCAAAGCCATACAGCTCTACGGAGTCCCCCGCGGACTTCTATAGACAAGACCCTCATTATGGACAAACAACACCTTTCTCCGAGGTTGATGTCCCGATAACAGCAATTCCACTAGGGCCCGTCGCAAGAATGTGTTCTCAGTCCGTGCCACCGGATATGCGCTTTGGTGGGCATTATGCCCGTCAACTAACCGACCCAATCCCTCGGCCCGCATCCACCAAAAACGAGAACAGCCGTCGTAATGCGATTCACTTGAATCCGCAAACCTTCGGACCAATGCATTCTTTAGAGGAACGAGAGCCCCTTCCTCCAATCGAGACACCAGAGGATATGGCAAGAACCCCGCGAGCCGCGCACTGCAGAAACAATCCGTTTACCCCTGGGGGGCGGTATGCAAACGATATCATCCACAGTGGCTGGATGAAAAAGCGTAGAACAACTCGCCTCTTGCGCCACGAATGGGAGGAGCATCACTTTGCTCTCCGAGGCACTCGGCTTGCGATGTACTCTGACGAGGATGCCTCCCAGCGAAACTCGAAGGCACTCGAATACATTGACGTTGATGACTACGCGGTCGCGTGTTCTTCTCTGCCTTCTAACTCGAAGCTGACTGCCGCCTTCAAGAAAACTGTCCTGAAGCGCAAAGATAGCAGCCAAGGGGAGGCAGCATTTGCCTTTTCCCTTATCCCTTCACCGACCAACAGCAGCTTTGACAAGAAGGCACTTTTCGCCAACGGCCCCAAATCTCACCACTTCGCAGTCAAAACTCGAGATGAACGCATTGACTGGATGAGGGAGCTGATGCTTGCCAAGGCACTGCGCAAAGGGCGAGAAAGTGGTGCGTCGGTCAATGTTAACGGCACAGCTTTCTGAACACCAACATCAAAAACAGTCGCTACACCAGGTTTCTTGTTTGCACCTTTTCTATACCCCTTTGACTTTGTTTTCGTTCTATTTCTTTCCTGTTTGCCGTCCATGGCTTAACGTGATGTGTTACTCCTATATCCTCCGCAGTGATTCGTGATTTGATTGAGGTTTATGACTTGACGAATCTCCTTAACTCATACGATGGTGGCATTTGCGTTAATTTTTTATGTGGTTTTAGCCCATACCAAGCACCATTTCCTTTGTCTACATGGCCAGACCTGACTTAGACAACATACATTTTGGGCAGGCTAGTGGGCACACGCCCCGCCTGCTTATTGGCGATACATAATGCTACCAACAGCCATGAGCTGGATCTCGGGCTGTCTACTAGGACTTATCCTACGATTGTTTTTATATGTATATACACCACAAAAATATGAACACAATATCTCACTGATACATGATTTCTGTTAACTCAGCTTTCCTTGGTTGAGTTGGTACCTTGTCCCATTTTCTTTGGCGTTGTTTGACTGCTGCTTATCGTGGTAAGATGCTTCACCTACTAGTTGGGCAGAACAGAGTGCAAAGAGCAGGATGGGACCACTAAAGACCCTTCCCCCATCCAACATATTCTCCGAGACGAGGTGTGATAGGCGTCGCCAAAGCAACTAAGAGTCTATCGGACCTGACTTAACCTTACCTACCAATCATTAATCTCATCACATGTCCAGGGGTTGGCTATCACAGTTATTGGTGGTGAGGACAGAAAGTGGGCCATCCCGGCGCTTAACCGTTGGAGAGCAGCAGCCTTTGGCCTGACGGGATATGCATCTGCATCAGCTCGAGCGACAACCGGTTACCCCGCCCCTTCTTTGAGGTGGTCCAATTGTAGGTGTTTCACTTGTTGAGGTAGGTGATGGGATCATGATCCATCTTGTTGATACCTGTTCGTATTGTGTACTACTGCCATTCATGTAGTAGTGTAGTAGGGAAAACGCGGGTCAAGTCACATCGACCTGTCCACTTTCTTGACCAAGTGGAAATGAACGGCAAGTCAACCAACTAAACAAATTAACATTAACTGCTTCCATTACTATAATTAAGATCATTTCCATTTACCAATCCGGTGAGAGCTTACTTTCTTTTCCCTTGACAACAATTTCCCAAAATAGGAAAAAAAAAGACACTAAAGTACCTCCTAGGACTAATTAATGCAGATATCCATGCATTGGGAAGATCCAACAGTAGCCCATAGAGAACGATAACCGCCCTGGTGCGTGTGACCGGGCGGCGCATATGTACGCCCAGCGGCTGGAGGTTGGCGCAGAGGGGCAATCCTACTTACTCTATTTGGGTTAACACTGCTAATCGTGGCAGTCACGGCTTCTGGATGCTTTAGTATGACAGATACATTAAGCATTCCTTTTTCTAATCACTATTCTAAGGTCGAATCTATCATCCCATTTCCAAACCTCCTACGATATCTCCTCCATCTCCCTAGTTTTTTGTTTTTTTTTTTTTTGTCTTGCCATTTGCCTTGTTTTTCGTCGTCTTCTTTGTGCGTGTTTGGTCTGCATTTCCAACCCTCAATTCCTTACGCATCGATGTGTATTCTGCATTTCTACCCCTCGTGACTTGGCCAGCAACGGCAACCCCAGACAATCACAGACAAAATGACAGACATTCCAACAATCCGCGAAGATCTCTCACGGGCCACCCAGTCCGCACGGATTGTCATGAGATGTCTCAACAGCGGTAGAGACTCTCAGGAATCGTCCCAACGTGCTCTCACCCTACTAGCTGACATTTTGGATTTAATTTATCGCTTTAAGGATCAAATCAGCTGGGGGGAGGATAAATGGCTTATCGAACCGTCACGCCTTGCAGCTCTCGCGGAAATCCTTTCTTGGTTCGACATGACCATGAAGTCGATCGAGCTATACTTTCAACCCGGTGGTGTCGGAGTGGTCTATTTCCGGAAACACCTGCTAGAGAGAACATTTCTGCCACGGTTGGAACAGTACAAGGTTCTATGGCTACTGTCATTGCAGCCAGACTCGAGGTGAGTGTGCTTTCATGTGCCACGTAGACCCTCACAAAAATACTGAGAGGATACCTGACTGATACCTATTATAGTGAGAGGCTATTCTTGGATCGGGAAATTAGGAACAGTTTAAGGGCCAGCCAAGAGGTAGAAACAGGTAATTTAATGATATGACCACCCGATTGGGTTACATGATTAACCTTCGCAGGGCCGAAAGTCGATCTCCAATTCGAGGACGAGACTCTGAATACTACCAGTAAAGTATCCTCGGAGCATTTTATGATACTCGCAGACCTGTGCAACAGACGACTCAAGGGGACTTGCCAGTGGATCTTCGGTCACAGCGAGTACAGGCGCTGGCTGCTGGGTTCATTCAAAACGCTATACTGTGTCGGACCTGGTAAGCTTTGTCCATTTCCGCAATTGCCGGGGATACTAATGTGGTCAATTGATAGCTGGTGCTGGAAAAACCTTTTTGTCGTACGTTCGGGTACCACGAGTAGGGTCATATGATACTAACACAATTGTCTGTAGATCCGTCATCATTGATTCTTTGCAAAAGACATTCACCACCCCCGACGTCGCGACTATATTCATTTTCTGCCAAGAAGAGAAAGAGCAGACATCCTCAGACTTGCTGCGCGATATCCTAGCGCAGCTCGTCTATCGCAAGCGAAGTATGTCATATGCTACCTCATCTTTATACCATGCCGAGGCTTCGAGCAAAGGAAGGGCATCGCCAAAAGCCTATCAAAATGCCATCCGCGCGGAGATCAATCGGTTTTCTAAAGTCTTTCTTATTGTGGACGGATTAGACATGTTCTCGGATAAGGAACGCATTCTCAGTCGTCTTCAAAAGCTTCCAGAGCACGCACAGCTTCTAGTGACCTTGCGAGAAGTTTCCCAGGTTGGAAATGCTTCGTACGTCAGTGTTCTGGCTTCACCTGATGATATTCATCAGTATACACACTCCCGGATCCAGCTTGATTCGGGACTTGATGAGCTCTTCAAAGACGAAGTGGGTCTTCAATTGCGACAGGAAGTACTCCATATGGTTATGGAAAAGAGTCATGGCATGTAAGTATCAATACTCCCGGCTAATTAACTCAAGGCTAGGGGACAATGCTGACTTTTAACTTTTCCTGCCAGATTCCTTTTAGCAAAGATACACATGGATCTATTAGCGCGATATACAGATTTAAGTCTTCTGGAAAGGGCTCTTGTTCATCTACCACAAAGCCTCAGTGAGGCCTATGGTGAAGCAATGAAACAGGTCGTCAGCCAGAGTCCAAGTGCCACGCGCCACGTCTACTGGACACTGTATGCTTTTCGTCCTCTGACCGTGGAGGAACTCAGATGTGCCACGAAGGCTGCGGGAAGTGAGCCAAATACTGAATCCGAGTCCTTCGAAACCTCCTTACAGACCAGGAGTGCGGGACTTCTGACAGTCGATGCCGTGACGGGCACCGTCCGTTTCATTCATAAAACCGTGAAAGAGTACCTTAACGGCACAGCGGCTAGGGTTTTCTTCCCGACTGCTCCAAAGGATATTGCAGAAGTCTGTTTGACTGCCATTAGCCCTGACGAAGTCGTGGACGATTGTTATTACAATGGCGGGAATCCTACCCGTACCACAAACAGCGGTTTTCTAGACTATGCGGCAACATATTGGGGATATCACACGCGCGCAGTCGCCGGCGAAGAGCAAACAATACAGGTCCTTATCAAGGCGTTCCTCAACAAGTTTTTGTGGAGACGACCACCTTTGAAATACGTAAATGAGGAAGAGATTATGCCCACGGAATTAGGTCTAGGGAAGTACCCTAAGGACTGGACCGCCCTCCACATACTCGCTTTTTACGGGATTGTGGGAAAGACGAAGCGTCTCATTACGCAGGGTGCAGAGATTGATGCTAATGATAATTCATTCAAGTTCACTCCCCTGCATTGTGCAGCCTACAGAGGACACGACGAGATGGTTGGTTTCTTGCTCGATAATGGAGCCGATGGCAATGCGGTCACTAGGAATGGCAGCACAGCTTTGCACCTAGCTACCAAATATGGCCAACGGAAGGTTATGAAAGTTTTGCTTCATCGACGTGTTAATTCTCAAATCGCAAACGAGTATGGGGAAACAGGCCTCCAGCTTGCCGTTGGAACAGAATCGGACGAGTCAACTGTTCCCTTGCTGGTAAAAAACAGGGTTGACGTGAACATTCGAAACATCCGAAGCGGGGATACGCCACTTCACCTTGCTGTCGAATGGAGACGGCCGCGTATTATCCTGTTTCTCCTCGACAGGGGCGCAGCAATCGACATGGCCAACGAAGATGGTTTCACTCCCCTTCAGTTAGCGGCGAAGGTCGATAACTGCGAAGCCATCTCGTTGCTTCTACAGAGATGCGCCAATGTTGAAGCTCGTTCACTCTCTGGATATACGGCACTACAGCTTGCAGCACATGCCAAAAATTGGATTGCCTTTGATCTTTTACTTATTGGGGGTGCGAATATCAATGCATGGAGTAAAAATGGAGAGACTCTGCTTCATGAGCAAGCAAGAACCTCGAAGACCATTGGCGTTGTCGCAAAGTTATTAGATCATGGTGCCAATCTTGAAGCACGCACATCCCAAGGTTATACACCACTACAATGCGCTGCTAGGGCTGGAAATAGAAATATGTTCTTGTTTTTACTTGAGAGAGGAGCAAATATCGACGTGGAGACGGCCAAGGGAGAGTCAATCCTCACATCACTCCCCCGGTAAACGAGGATTGCTTGGATATTCTGAAAGTAGGTCTGGAATATGGTCTGAACCTCAGAGCAATATCCAGCCAAGGCTGGGAGCCGCTACACCAAGCAGTCTCAGTGGGCGCAGGTGTGTCTGATCTTGCGTTTGACAAGACAGCTGAGTATATATACTTGCTTATAGCTCACGGTGCCGATGTGAATGCGCGCTCCGCAGCAGCCACCGGGGAGACTGCGCTGCATCTGGCCACCATGGCACTTATCCCAAGACCTTCTTTGATAAATATACTGTTGAAAATAGGTGCTGACGTGAACGCCATGACGGGCGACGGGAAAACAGCACTTCATCTAGCCGCGGAACGGGGCCGTGAATCGGTTTTCCGCATCCTACTGGACGCTGGTGCTGATATTTCAGCTGAGGCACTAGAAAGTGCAGAGACTGACGATGAAAATGAGACTATGGTTGGCAGTACGCCCCTAGACTTGGCTCGCAAGAATCCCTTTGGAGTCATGTGGTTCGACACTGAAGGTCGACTGCGTCCAATGGAGAAGAAAAGGCGAGATAGCTCTGGAACGATCATTGAGGACCTAAATGCCGATGGCTCGGAAGATGACACCGGTGAATCGACTCTTGTTGGGAGCGAGCAGCCGTACGTTGTTGTATGATTACATGTTGTCTTTAGCGTTCTGCTCTTGGTTTACGATACCCTTATGTTAAACAGCATTTTTGGAGCTTGGGATTGCACAAAGCTGGACTTTGAAAGTAGAAATTTATGAAAAACTGAAAGGATCTTTATATACATATGTAATTGTTGGTTGTTTGACGGATAGCGTTGTGTTCCTCAGGATCTTGATGATCATATGAACACCAGAATCGGCGAAGCTCCTATAAATGACGTTCAGACGGGAAGAAAAGGATTTGTGGAGATGGTCGCACTCTTAAAAATACTCGGAAACATATTACCAGACTTTTTCTCTACGTGCCAGCAGGTCTCAAGATACTGTTGAGCTTTATCAACGAGTGCTTCCAATTGTAGAGAAATTACGTCTTTGGCGCGAGAGCCTTTCCCTCTCACTGCTCATGGACAGACAGGTTCCTCAGCGACTCCGTGCTAATGGTTTGTCATATTGCTCCTTGATTAATTTTCTGCGTTAACGAGCAAAAGACTTCCTCCACCTGTCCTATCATAGTCTAGTCCTGACACTGCTGAGAAGGATTATTCGTTCAACTGCACTTGCACCACTTTGCTCTCATGTTGCTGTCCTAAATGATACTCGTAAGTTAGCCAGTGATTCAGCCGAGGCGGCAATGGCATTTGTCCGCTTCCTGCGCCCGGATCATTTGGAGGCATTCTGGTTCTTCTCTGAGGCTTCTCTTGTATACATTGATTTCTTGCACGCAAGCTCCCTCCACTAATAGCCATTTCATGTCCAGTATCAGGATTTGACTTCTCCTTGATTGGATCCTTAGTTACTCTGCTTCTAGTAACAGCACGCTCAGAAACTGAGAAATCCCACTGGAGAGAATGTCTAAGCGATTACCTATGGAGCCTCCGGGTTATGGGTAAAGGAAGCGAGTCAATGCGTTATGCAATTAACCGCCTTGAAGGAGCAATCCTTCGAGGGATGGCGCATGCTTTGGCCGTGCCAACTGCACCCACTTCCAGATCATGTATCAAATGAACAAGTTAGCCCTTATACAGAACAATTTCCCCAACTATCGCCACAATTAACATCTGCCAATCATCAGTCTCTGACATCGAAATTGGCTTTCACCCAGCCATAACATCTACCTCTTCCCATACTCCAGGCAATTGGCTTACACCTCTCATCAGCGAAGATTTGATTAACTTAAATCCAAGGCATTTTGACTGGCTTGAAGAAAACTAATGTTCTACAAAGCGTACTATAATAGGGCTTTTCTCAGGTTTCTTTCTTTCTTTTCTTCTTTCTTTTCCTCATAAAGATACCCCTTCAGTTACTGCCCATCATGGCTGCGGACGCTGTGCCATATAAGCTTACACATTACTATCATACGAGACTATACATCGACGTATAAATGTTCTGATTGCTTTTTATCTTACTATCTCCTCCTTCCTCACAGTACTTGACAAAGTACAAAACCGCACCCTGCCTTGAAATGTGAACTCTATATTGACGGGAGATTACCAACGACTGAGAAGAATGAGTTGAAAGTGACCTCTCCATCATCCACAAACAGTCCATATCTCAGGTTCCCCCCTTTACCCCCACTCTGTTTTGGTTGAAACCGATAGCTAATTGCTCTTCCCCCAACAAAAACTTCCAAAGTATCTCCTATCATGAGAACTTTCACGGCTTCCTCCTGTCCAACTGGAACGTTATCGTGCCGGACTAGTTCATGACCATCAACTTCTCGCGGAAGGTACAACTTGTACTGATCAGCCCAGAAGTCGTCTAGGGAAGGGGGGCAAAGAGATAATGATATGGTAAAAAATGATCTCCCTGGCCCAGCTTGCGCGGGAGTGAAACGCAGCCAGTAGCCGGAAAGGTCTGCATCTGCGTGGAAAAGTACACCAAATGATGCTGCATCACTCGAAGAGAACTTAAAAGACATGAGGGTTGGCAAGGACGAAGTTGCGCCGGAACTAGCCGACGTAGGATATAGAAAGTGCTTCTTGACTGCTCCTAAAGAGTTGAGCTTGACGGATGGGCGCTGAAAGATAGGTTCTGAACGAAAGAGCTCTGACATGATCTCCTCAACTGGCTCAATCCTTAGAGATCCATCAGCAGTAGCGTATACCTGCCGCGGATACGCCATATCTCCTCCCCACATCCACTTCTTGTCTTCCTCGCAACGATCAGCAATCCAGCCAAAATACACGCGCTTTGATGGATCTCCGGCCTTGGGGCAAGATTTTGCTGCGTACCATCTCCTTCCATCCCAACGCCCGGCAGAGCCATCTTTGGGTTTTCGGAAGGGTCCACGCGGTGAGTCGGACATGCGGTACACTGTCCCTGAGTGAGGAGACGAAAATCTCGAGTAAACGAGGTACCAGTGGCCATTGGGAAGTGTGAAGAGTTCTGGGCATTCAGGACAAAACATGTCATTTGGGGCAAAGAAAGGTTCAGGTTCCAAATGCCAAGTGTTCAAGTCTGTCGACGTCAACAATGCAAGACACCCCCTGGTCCAATACGGGCCTTCCGCGAGGCGCGTAGCCACCAGCATCCAATATTGCCGCTCATCTTGATTGAAAAGCACATACGGATCACGGAAATCAATATCCTCAAATGAAGCAAGATTTGCTACTGTCTCATTAGTTATCGAGATTGGCTCCGGGAATTTCACGAATGATGACCCTTCTATATCCGGAGACGCTGCATGAATGATCACTTGTTTTCCATCCTGGGACAGGTTGTATCCCGTGTAGAAAATATGCATGTTTCCATCAGGCCCAATAATTGCTGAACCGGTCCAAGCACCATCGGCGTCATGGTTTGCAGAGTCCTTGTCTGGAATGATAGAAGGGGAGTCATCTCGGCTCCATTTGACGAGGTTCCTAGAGCGAAGGTGCGACCAATACGAACGAAGTCTCTCGGGATGATGGACAGTATGAGGCGGTGTTGTCAGATGAAAGAGGTGATAGGTGCTATTGACAAGTATTGGGATCGCATCAGCAGATCCCTGGCTTGGAGAAAGCCGTCTGAAGGATGATGGCGATGCTCCCGTAAACGACACCATTCTTGATGAGGAGCAATCGGCTGAGGTGCTTGCAAAACTTCGAGGTTTGAACTTGGAAGCACCGCGTGTATGGGGGGGGCAATCTCTTAAATTATTCGGGACTCGCTAAATATTTTAACAAATGCAACCTGCACGTTCAATCACACCGTCCTCTATACTTGACGCTTGCCGCCGGGCTCGGCGACTTTTCGGCACGAACCCTAAAGGTGCGGCCTTGGCACTATAGCCAATCGGCATCGCCCGTTTGGTCAGTGCTCGTTGTGCCCCATGGGGAGAGAACGTTAGAGTGGCTCAGGGAGTATTGCTAGATTTCTATCACAACGGCCGTTTTTCGGTTTCCGGTAGTGTGGAGTAACTCCAGTCCGTATAGGAATCTACGAACATAGCCCAGTCCCCAGTTCCGTCATTGCGTGCCGTCGGCATCCTGTCTCGGTCTAACCATTAACTTGCAGCATTAGTCCGACATACACTGAGATGGGTTACATAGTACTTAAAAAGTGGAACCCCACTAGTCTTCAATTTTTTTTCTTTATCTTACAAGTTGTTCTTTCTTTCGAGAACTCAAGTTTGGGCTCGTGTTGTTCCCTGAAGGCAGCTTTCAGTCATGGCTCTCATCAGAAACTTTTATGCCTGGCTTTTTTGTGCCTTTGCCGCACTGGGCGCATGTCTTTATGGCTACGATGGTGTATACTTCACAGGAGTATCTGCCATGGACGCCTTCGTTGAGCATTTCGGCGAGAGGCAGTCTGACGGGGCATACGCCATTCCAGCCTCAAGTCTTTCTCTCATGACCTCAGTCATCAACATCGGGGAATTGGTGGGCTCTCTGATGGCAGCACCACTCAATGACCTTATAGGCCGCAAAGGAGTGTTTTTTATTGCGTCGATTATGGTTGTGGTCGGTGTGATCTTACAATTGGCAACAGATCACAAACACTCCATGATTATTGGAGGCCGGATCTTGCTAGGGTATGGTGTCGGGAACTTCTCAGCGACATCCCCTCTTTACATTGGAGTATGTCCTACTCCCATTATGCTTTTGATAAAGGATATGATTATTGACCTAGATTACAGGAAATTGCCCCCACTCGAATTCGTGGCCCTTTACTCATGTGCTGGCAGCTGGTCCTGTCCATTTCCCAAATTATTGCCGCCGCTATCAATCGCGGAACTCAAGGTATAGACAGTACGGTGGCATATCGTGTTCCGATGGCCGTACAGCTTATCTTCCCTTTAATAGTTCTAACCTTCCTTTGGTCGGTGCCAGAGTCGCCACGCTGGTTACTCCGCAAAAGAAAAGTAGAGGCAGCCAGGAGATCATTGCAAAGTATCAATCGTGACGATAAGTCTTACGTTGCGGAGGACGACGTCGCTACTTTGCAACGCGACATAAGCAATGAAAAAAGACTTGCAGCAGAATCATCCTGGTTGGACCTAGTCCTGGATCCCATCGAGCGACGCAAAACCATATATTCCGCAGGTGCGCTTGTCGCACAACAAGTTAACGGCATCCAGTGGTTTTATTACTTTGGCACGGTCTTCTCAAAAGCCATCGGGCTTTCCGATCCATTTCTGATGACGTTAATCGTTTTCATCATCCAAGTTGTCGTCGTGTTATGCGCGGTATTTTGTGCTAATCACTTACCCCGGCGGCCTCTCCTGCTCATCACCACAGGCATTATGGGTGTCTCTATCTTCGTAGTTGGATGTCTGGGCATCCCAGGTGGAGAGGTCTCCCACACATTCGGCAAGGTGATCATCAGCTTCGTTATCATTGAAATTACTGCGTTCAACTTCGCCTGGGGTCCTTTAGGTTGGACGATCGTAAGCACTCACACGCCCATCTATCCATCTCCCAGAGTTTACTAACAGTACCAGGCCTCCGAGATGGCCGTTGGTCGCAATAGAAACAAGATATACGCTGTCGCCGTCGCCTGCTTCTGGGTAAGAGCCCCAATTAAAGTACACCCCAAGTGATTACCCAGCGTCAAATACTGACAGAACCCGAAATATAGATAACTGTCTGGGCAATCGTCTTCACCCTCCCATATCTGTATTACTCGGCCAACCTCGGCCCCAAAACTGGCTTCGTGTACACCGGACTCTGTGTTATCACCTTTGCATATGTCTATTTCTGTGTCGGCGAGGTCACTGGTCGCTCAATGGAGGAGATTAACTAGTTCTTTATTAATGGAATTCCGGCGCGGAAATGGCGGGATCAGCCCTTCCCTATCATGGAGGAATCTGTATATCGGAAGAACTCTGAATCAGAGGAGAAAACGCCGAGGATGATGATTGAGGTCTCTAGCCCATAGCTGGTGGCTCTGTTGGAGTATATACTTTTGTACAAAAACTTATTTCATCAGCATCTAAATCAACGTTACTGACTGCCGCAATGGGTCAGTGTGAATAGATGGATGATACTCTTAATTCATAAATTGCAAATAATCATGAGCTTGCAAACTTGTAGCGAAAGACAGGGTATCTGAAACACCCAGCGTATGAGGGATGATTGTAGGATAACCACACATCTACACATAAAAGAGTTTTTCTGTAACTTATACTGTTTAACAACAATTGACAAAGTAGATCTCTGGTCGCGTTGATCATAGATATCAACAGGCACGTGAGTGCATGTGTGGCGAATTAGTTTGAAGACCCAGCAAGCTCGTAGCTGATCCATTGAGTTATTCGATAGGAAAGAGTAAAACATTCTGGCCACTGATAGCAAAATAGTGAGTGCATACAATACCTTGGCGGCATATGCAACAAAATTCGGTCCACGACGTAACACTCAAGGTAGCCAGAGGCATAATAACACCTTAGCACTGAGTTCAGAATAGAACTGGTGCATGAATGCAGCGCAAGTTAGTGCATTTCGGACTGTTTTACTCAGAACACGCTGTTTCAACTCCGGGATCTCGCATGCCTTTGGCAGGATCTTGTCTCCTTCTGTTAGCAGTAAGTGTGTGTAGAGCACAGAAGCTTTGTAGCTTGAAGATTACAAGGAATGCTTGTGCTTCAGGTTTAGTATTGCGTACAGAGCCGGCGGTAACAGAGGAGAGGATAAAAGAGAAACTATAGGAGAGTGTAGCCTGGTGTAGAAGTATGAAACTACTCCACCATGTTTATCTGCATTGCACTGGTGTTGAATAGTGTAGCTACATGCAGGTAGACGCTGAGCACTCTTCAGGAACTCGAGCACAGACACGGAGCTTGTCAGTTCTGCATAGCATTCCAGGGGCTGCATCTTCATACCGACCGCTGATCAGAGGCAGCATGTTCAATGAGAGCCAAGCAGGAACAGGTTTGTCGAATTCAGGGTGAGATGAGGCCCTGAAGAAAGTCAATCCCTGTGTTACTATTGGGCCCGGG
The DNA here is from genome assembly GCF_001204775.2 of Aspergillus nomiae NRRL 13137. Classification (NCBI taxonomy): domain Eukaryota; kingdom Fungi; phylum Ascomycota; class Eurotiomycetes; order Eurotiales; family Aspergillaceae; genus Aspergillus; species Aspergillus nomiae. The sequence goes on along the minus strand of NW_015378127.1, from coordinate 72,266 downwards.
CAAGATTTGAACAGCTATTGAGTTGGCGTCACTCGAAACAGAACACCCTAGCTTAGTCTTGGCTGAAACACAAACTTCTGTTGAGTTAAGCGCTGTGGCCCCTGAGAGATGGTTGTCATGGTTATATTGTTCGAATCATTGTGGCTGGGAGTATCTGAGGGTCCTAAAAGAGCCGCGCGGTCTTCGACGGACGAACCCGACACGTTCAGGAAGCGCGGTCCTAATCAGTGACTTTAGTGGATCCGGGCCACTGTCATGGAGAAGGCTGGTAGCCGCAAAGGATTCGTGGGATCGATGCAATGGCATTGATTCAGAAGGCGCGCGATAATAAAGCGCAATGGCTTGTGTCATGTTTCCATTGTTGCCAATGTGGTAGGAGATCCGGATGGAAAAGGATAAAAAGGGGAGAGATACCACCAGCAAAGGTAACCATTCTCCTTCATCATCTTCCTCAAGCAAAGGGTGATCAGTTGATCCCGTGCCTCACATTGCCTTTACCACGTTCGTTCATCGACGCAACATTTTGTTCCTCCCGCTGTTGACCACCTGAGGGATAAGCGCCAGCACCAAGCATCAGCATAGAACTCGGCCACCAAGCATCACAACTGTCGAACCACAAGGCATTGGATCATCGGTTGTTCTTTTTTTACTCATTCTTTGGCAGGTCCTAAAGAAAGTGGCAGATGTAAGTCGATGTCTCTGTTGCTATTTTTGCTATTTTGGATCGGGCATGAGCAAACTAACTTATTTTGGATTAGATCTGACGCCAGTCACAGAACCATCACAATACCTTTAACGTACGGATACCGTTCGATACGACCGTTCGTGTATCTTACCGTTTGTTTCCATACGAACCGACGCTGCGCCGTTTAGTTTTATAGAGATACCAACTTCCTCCACGATCCATCTTAACCTCCTCATAGACGCCCCTACTGGTTAGAGGCTCCTATTTTCTATTTTAATCTTTCTCCTAACTGTCTTCCACAAGACTTAAAAGCTCGACTACCCGACAATTATCTGTCACTGTCATATCCTTCTTGACACCAGTAGTTATCCATCTTGAAACATACCTTGGATACATTCCTTCTATCAATCTCTATTATACATCTTGCACTTTGTTATCACTTGGTCTTCTTGTTTATCATCGATCTTCTATATCGACCGAAAGCACAATGGCCCCAAGACCTGACCTCTATCCTCTCAAAACGTCCAAGGATATCATCTTCCCCTCGGAGCTTCAGGAGGCTTCCTCGACAAACACCTCTTCGAGCGAAAACGGACGTGAGGAAGGCAGTGGACCATCAGTTCCACCTCCTCTGGCATATACGGAATTCCTCCGGGCTCTTAGCCCAGCTTTTGGAAGTCCAGACGGCCCAGACCCAACCACTACACGTTGGTCATTTGGCAGACCCCTCAGTTCGCCTGCTTCAATTCCATCAAGTGCTTCTAGTGCTTCTTTTCAGCATGGCGACGATGCAAGAGCTAGCTCTACACCTGTCCCTGCCTCCCCGCCTGCTCCTCCACGGTCTGCCAGCAGTGTTGGCTTCGCACGACGTTTCCGTGTGCCACCACCATACATTGCCTCCGTGCCGGAGACTCCTCAGACACCTTATATGGCCCATACTCCAATGTCGCCAGCAGATTGGAGACTTAGGCGAGCTGAGCCATCAAATGGCGCCAATGGAAGGACCATCACTGTCCAGCATATCGTCACTCATACGATCACCTTGAAGCACGCCCCTTCGCTCGACCCCGCACCAAGGGGCAAGCGAAGAAGGACTCATGACTCTGAAGACAACTAGAGTGCTTTATGACATGTTGGTTATGACAGATTGAGTTTTAAGCTGCAATCTAGCGTTTATAGTTATGCGTCCTGATCATGTTACGTTACGAGCACTGATTCGCCTTGCATATGTGATCGTGTTGGATTTTTTCTTGCTTTTCATTGGTTCTAGAAAGGCCTCCAGTATACCCTGGTGGTATACGTTGTGTACAGCGTGCGGGCAGATGGAGTTCGAGAGTCTTGGTCATGTAATGTTATTGATCGGAAAAGCAGGCGGCTTTCGCGCGGTCGAGGATGGATTGCGGTTGCTATGCTTTGGTTGAGGTGCTGAACCTGGGCGTTGGTTGTTTGTGATTTTTGTAACTAGCAGTTAGCCTATTGAATTGAATTTCTTGCTGAGCCTACTTTGTTAGCCTTGAACCCTCCGAGGGTCTCTGATTGTTACTGGAGATCCCATTGGAGATTATGGGGCATTGCGCTGTTCTGAACACCAACCATTTGCTCTGTAGATGTCACCAACATGTTGGAAGTGTCAATAATCTTTGGCTTGAACCTCAGTCTAGTCGGAGTGTAGACGGTGATTGGATTCTGCTGAGTCCGCCCTAATGCTGAAAGGATTTCTAGTGCGCCAGTCGGGGGCTTTTCCTCCCACGTGTCAGCCCCATGATCCTTCGACGCTCTGATCCAGCAACTTAGAGTGTTTGTCTTTGTCTCAATCAAGATTTAACAACCGCTATACTGCGTACAGGGCGTTATGCCCGATGGAAGGATTCTGTGTTGGCTGCTTCGCTGCTAGATGCGTCACCGCCACCAAGTACCAACGCAGGCTCGTAACGTTGGAAACACAAGGCCAGAGTTACATGGTCAAATGACGCCTTACTAGGGGTTATTGAGGCGGAATAGAAAGAACCAACGGAGATACGCAGCAACTAATGTCTACGTATGACTGGGTTGTTGGGGTTGATAGTGTATCTTGCTGCATGTATGCATATACATACACACATACCTGGGTAAGTATGAGTATGTGTTTTATTACGTATATGTATTGATATACATGTAATAAAATACCAATACAGTATCAACTGAGTCTTGAACACCATGCAGGTTTCTATGTCCCTTTCATGATTTCAACTACTTTTGATGTGAACTAGAATGCTAATACTACTATCGCTATTATCACTGGCTACTATCTTGAGATGTCTGTTCCCCTCTGCCGTGTGACCCATTTCCTAGGCTATCTCCACCCCAAAGACATTGGAAGTATAGGAAGAAAGCAGGAATGCCTCCGCAGCATGGGAAGTTCCCAGCGAATGACACACTACGATTCAAAGCTAACACCGCAAGCTATCGTGATAGTGATACTAAAATAGATACCTGAGCTCCCTAGTATACTCCCGAACCCCTGCATGGGGTGAAGCCTGGCAAATCTGAAGTTAAACCCAGGGATCTACATGTATGCAGTAGGGACATGGGTCAAGCCACGCTAGAATTCTTCATTGAGGGTGGGTCCGATGGTCGATCTAATGCATAGCAGTTGCTTGTCTATTTCCTCTGGGGGCATCTCATTGGGTATAGGATATTGGATAGGGGGATGATGAAGACTACGGGTTGGACTCACATGGGAGCTCAAGTTGTCGAAGCGCCGGCTCTACTCTCAGTTTGGGCCAATTGCTTCGACTTTGGGATAAAAAAAGAAACGGGCAGAAGGGCACGATCCACCGGCGGTTTCACTTGCAGGCCTCCTTTCTCTGCGTTTTCTATAGGCATTGCATTAAGTGGCAAGTACTAGTAGTAGTAAGTATTATGTGCTAAGTTGAAAGTGAGAACAGACCCCGGTTAGCGATACTCTCTCATTGTACCTGCCATCCGCCAATCATCGGTTGACGTTGACATTCAATCTCAATTTAGGTCCGCAGAGGCTTTTCCGGTTTTGGTCTTAGCGTATCCTCTAAGAAACATGGTTGGTTGAAGTGCCCATCACTCATGCGGGGATGCAACCACTCATCGCGGACAATGGGACCAGGATACTGCATCCTATCCCAGAGCAAGCGCTAGTTGGGCAATCGTGTGATTCTACCTTGCAGCTTTCGACGTGAGCTGCGCTTAACATGGGCTATTTTTGGATCCCACTGCAAAGATCCGTCCCCCTCGTCAAATGTCATCGTCCAACCATGTGGCATGTTTACCCTACAAAGCGCGAGTGTCGTCCCCCGGCAAGTTCGGACGCTATTTCTCGTCCAACCATATCTTTGCATTTGAATAAGATATTCTATTTCTAGATATCGACCTCTTCCGCCCGGCGACTAATGCATTCCTCGTCACTTGGTATCAGATTTAGCATGTAGTTCATGCCCCCATCCAAACATATCACCGTTGAAAATGTGCATAACCGCCAGACCCCACAACAAGCTTCTGCAGAATCCATATTTAGAACAAACAGGGCTGTTATCGATCTGCCTACGTCACAGGAGCTTCCTTCTATCTACAATTTTCAGTTATGATCTTCTCCCACACTCTCCTTGGACAAATCAACGAGCCCGCTCTTTCGACTTCCATACAAGCTAACGTAGGACACTCGATTTACAGTCCCCTCTCATTTCCCGCTGCGCCAACCAACCGAAGAAACTTCACACCTCCTTGTCCTTTCCCCGATCACTCCTGTAAACATCTACTTCCAGCCGCCGTTATTACGGCGTGCTCCACTAAATATCCATTTCCAAGTCGATGTTTCTTTTTTGGTCACTTCTATTCCCCCTGTCACTTCGCTTGCTGCCCCTTGGTATGTGATCGGGTTGCCAGGCCCCACAATGGGGGAGCACATGCAGAGTGATCGGCTCCCCTCTATGGGAAATGGCTTTAGTGGGAGATATTTTTGGAAGCAATCTCAATCTCAACCTCACCTCATGGGTGATGATGGTTGACTCGGGGTGCGATGCAACTTATGGGGGGTTGTGATAATGGAATTAAACGTTATGAGAAACTCGTGTTCTCAATTTACTTCAGGCACCAATTTTCTTTCGCTATGAATGCACTGTAGAAGGATTTCGAGCTGTCGGGGGTACTATACAGCCAACAGTTGATGGGATAGTATAGTACTTCTCAAACCACGTTCTTGGCATTGGCCGCGGAGCGGAACCCGTAAACCACACCGAACATCAGTAATTGAACTTCGCTCATTAAACTAAAGTGAACAATCAAACATGAAAGGATCAAAATAGAACTACTAGAATAAACGCCCGAAGAGATCAGGCCGTCCGAACTTTCCCTCCCTAGAATCATCGCATATATCGTATATACAGGGTTCCAATCCACGGAGTATTCTATTCTTATCCCACAGCCTTATGCATGGCATGTGTCAACCATTTTCACCTTGGCAACCACAATCATTTTCTCCGACTTGGGACCCCTCATTGGTTTAATCATATTGAACAATCAACTACGCCTATCATCACGCTCAACACCCACTTTCCCAACATCCTCACCTACCAATCAACCAGTCTAATCCGTCTCGTTACCCATCAATAGCGCACTGCACCACGGCACCCGCACGCTTCTCACAATGATAATTTTAGAAATCAATTCCAATCCTCTACAACAGCTCTTTCCAGCCCAAAAATATACATGCGCACCTCATTTAACTCTATATCTCATACTACTAACTCCTAAGCTCAACTATCCAATCAACGACCTCGTCGTCACTGCTCCACCCATCGTATCGTACCGTATCGTACTCGTCGTCTTGTTTTACCACCAAACATGGTATATTACATCCTATCTTGGTATGCACGTATGCTTGTATGCGTACATGGATGCCTTTCCCTCTCTCCCCATCCGGATGCATAGTATTTCAGACCCTGATGTTCGTCCCCTCGTCTGATGATCGCTTGCATGGGTTTCTAAATTGGGATCGTAGAGTTTTACCTTCCCATGGCTCTTTGTTGTTCCTTGGGCGCTTGTGCAATCGGAAACATTCGCTACATGTCGTTCAGGGCATTGCCCACGCTGAAAATTGTCTAATTGGAGCAAGTAAGTGGGTAGGTGTGTGTCTCCGCCTTCGATCTTGGGTATATGGCTTGTTGACTTTTTTGCAACACTAAGCGCACAGTAGGTGAAGATAGATTGGGGGAGGGGGGGTATTCAATGAGACGATGTCCGTTGAAGGTCCTTAGGAACACATGATCTGATCCTTAAATCGCGAACCATTCTATACTTTGCGATATAATTGCTATTCAGGCTGAATGCATATGTTTGATGATCTCAAACCATAGCTGAGCGGTGTCTAATCGTTTTAGATACGATACTGAAGCTTGGTTATTGGTGCGGTGTTGAGGCTATAGGTAGCGATGGCTACGGAGACATCATGAACAATACAGAATTCTTAAGACAAGGACAAGAGGTTTCAAGGAATACGTATTGGATTGAGACTCTGGCTGCATCGTCCCGGGAATAAAAAAAATTGGCTTTCATGATCAGGTAGACGTGTGGGAAAAGACGATTTGGGGTTCCGGAATTGATGTGTTTAGACATGGCATCTCACGGGATAAAAGCAAAACACACAAAGAAATACACGAGAGACGGGACTGTATTGAACAGACCTGTCTCATGACTGCTCGCCAGAGACACAAGAGTAAAAAGCCGTAATTCATCCTGATTTAATCCGATCCCCGTCCACCATCCAATATTAAGAATATAAGCTGATATATACACAGGTACAACCAGTAAGAACAGATCACAATATTACAAAATAACCAAACCCGTGGTATCATGCTGCACAGTCATGGTGAACAAAGTGGTATCATAAACAATCAAAGGGCAAAAAGGGGATATTAGTAGCCACTCAAGGGGTGATTAAGGAAAACAAAAAACATATGCGACGAAATAAGAAAAGTTTATAAGCGAGAGTCATGTCAGAGCGTTCATTCTTCAGTCAATGCGTCATCGCCGGTCTCACGCCACTCCTTAGACCGTTCGGTCAGTCGTCGAACTCCAGCCACCCGCTGGGCCCAGTGTGCCTCAGAGGGCGATCGGAAGGTGTACGCCCGCTGCGACGAAATCACGCCAATACCCTGCAGGACAGCCTTGCGAGAGTCCCGGCCAAACACTGCAGGATGATTGATCCACTCGAGCGCTGCTTGTAGGTCACCATCTAGCGCCTGCATGGTCTGCGCATCAACCGCGGCTCCTGGTGTGACCGTGGCGGAGTCCGAGATAGCTGAGTGGCTATCGGCGAAAGTAGAAGATCTTGGAGAAGTGGATGTAGACGTTTCACCTCTGCTGCCAGAGTCGCTGATGCTTGATGGTTTAACAGCACCAGGTGGGAGCGGGGGCAGGCTTCCTTTACCAAGACCCTTAAGGATACTGCGGGTCTCAACCAATAAGTGCTGCGCACGATCATGATGTCCGCGTGACACCAAAGTCAATGCTCTAGTTAGCATATCGGACGTGAGTAGTTCCATGCGCCGCTGAACTATTGAAGGATGCGGAGGAATAGGGGGCGTCGTCGGTCGACTGGAATGTCGAATCCTGGGGTTTGGTGGAAGCATAGTGATCGCCAAAAGTGACGGTCGCGGCGAATGCGTCAAATGGCCATCACGGAGAAGATCTCCAAAAGTGATATCCGCTTGGATCAATGGGACTTCCTCCACGCTAAGCACTCGCTGCTCATCTCCATCCGACCCGCCACCGAGGGCTTCCAGTCCGGAGACCAGACTCTCCCAGGGATCTTGCGGCATGTTCTCCTGAGAACTGTTGTCGGGCTGGATAACAAGCTGAACCAAGATGTCCCTTTTATCTCCGAATCTGAGATCACCGAGAGCGGCCTCCGCGTCGCGGCCGGTGGCCCTCTTTGTGGTGTGAAGGGCCCCACTGATTTTCACGAACTTCGCCGGAGAACCTTCCGGGAGACGAAGCTTCAGCTTGACATTCTGATGAGAAGTTGTCTGCAGAGCTCCGAGACACCCTGCGACACATTCACGGAGCATCATCCAGTCCTTGACATAGAGATATGAGCCTTTTGTCCGAGTTGAAAGCTCAATCATCGTGTCCGGCTTATGGGTCAGTCCCAGACCGAATGAGTGAATGCTAACCCTACAAGACAGTTAGTTCCATGATCTTGGTATCAAAAATTAAAGGAAACGCACTTAGCAGCTTCTGCCCGGGACACAACAAAATCCACGCTATCCGGGTCAGAGGTAGACGAGTCACTGATCAAGAGGATAGTGGATATGGGATTGGACAGCTTCCGTTGCATCAAGAGGTCCATGGCCACATTCGCCCCTTCAACCACATCTGCACGAAGACTCTTCTGGCCGACGGGGCGGATAGAGTTCAAAATCTTGCCCCATCCCCCCCAGGACTTCGTTGTCATTCCCACCAGAGGGACTCCGCCGCCACTAGAACCGAATGTCACTAATCCCATACGGTCCCGAGGTCCAAGGTTCTGCACAAGAAACTTGAGCGCGTCGCGCAGAAGCGTGATTTTCAGGCCCTGCATCGAAGATGACACGGGTATCACCACTACAATATCAAGCGGAATGTGCAGAGACGGGCTAGGCCCACTTTCCACGGCCACATTCGTGTAGTCAGTGATGGCAGTATTGATCGACCGAGCCGCACCATATGAGGAGTTCAGCGATGCCTGCCGTTTGATCTGGCTGTTTCGATAGTCTTCCTCCTCGGTTCCCGAGTTCTCTAGGTCATAGTCGGCACTGCGAGACAAGGAATCGAACTGGTGGAGATCGAGCAGAGCACGACGCCAGATTTCCAACTGGTTCCGGTTCTGGAATCTAAGGTAAAAGCATGGAAGTTCGCTGACGGATAAACTCAGAGTTAGAACGGGCTCATCTGTATATATCGTTAGTACGCGCTCATTGCCCACTGGTATCAAGATCTTGGTTTACCTGTATCCGCATCGACATGCTTGAGATGCTTCTTGATCAAAATCGAGCCCTTAAGCGTACACCGTGTGTGTCGCGGTTTGTCATCATATTGGCGGCGGTGATCGTTGGCCTTCTTTTCTTTGATGCAGATAAGCATCTCCGCGAACAGGTAGCATTGCAAGTCCTGCCACGATTCACGGTCTTTGCCGACCCGCATCTGTCCATGCAAGCGAAGCTTTCCGAACCTAATATATAATTAGCAAGGGCCTACAAACAAAAGAAACCACAGATCAGCATACCGCTGAAACTCAAGACCATGCCAGTTGTCCACTTTCGTCCTCAGTTCCTCCGCAATCTCATCCAGGTTCTCCTGTGGTTCGTATGGAGATGGGCGGGACTCCTGGGCGGCGGGAAAACGGGTCATACTGTAAGGCTCATCCTCCGGTTGTGGTGAGCCAGTCGACGTGTGGCGCAAGTCATCGGAGTCTGCACGCCAGCCTTCAGGGACTTCGACGGTGATTAGACAGGTCAAAGGCTGTTGTTGACGGGACCGGTTGAGGGTTGGAAACTCGCTCCGAATTGTCATCGTTGGAGCCGGGATGGGATTCTTTGTGGCCCCAGAGCGAGGGCTCAGTTCGGACTCCATGGCTTGGAGGTCATAGTCATGCCGTCTTCCGTTGCTCGGATGCTGGTTATCATTGTAGTCACCCGATGAGCCAGCAGCGCTACCATTCCGGGAGTGATGCTGGCGGGATCCGGATGTCAGACGTTCAATCCGTTCACGCGGGTCGCCCGTATCACGCTGTCTCTCCGGCTGTACATATCCCGGCTGTCGCGGTTGTACGGCCTACTCCCGGCGTCACTGGGCAGCCGGCCGCGACTTACGTTTGTGCTTTGATCCCACGGCGCAGTAGCCCCGGTCACACCACTTCGTTGTGTGGCGGCATCGCTGGTAACTGAGCGCACCATATTGCTAAGTTTCTCTACAAGTGAGTTAGCAACAGGTCTCCTGATGTCCTACCTAGTGTTGGGACTTACCGATGTCTAACACATTCCCCCCACGACTTGTGTCCAGCCCCAGTGGGGCGTCACATGTTGGGCAATACTGTCCCTCGAACTCCTTAATAAACTCGTAGAAACAGGCTTCATGCGCTACATGTGCACAAGAGAATTGGAGAACGCGCTCCCCTCGCAGGGTATGTTCTAGCGGCTCCTCGCAGACAGCGCACTCGCTACCCACAAAAGTCCTGTCTCTCCGGGACCGAGTCCGGTCAACATCCATTAGGCCTGCCATTGGCCTGCCTGATATGGAATTGGACGACGTTTGAGACGAATAATTGATTGAATTCGAATGCCAGTCAGAACCCGATTGGTCAGGGTACAGTGAACCACTGGTGACCGTTGAAGGTGCGCGAGACCGGAAAGAGCCAGCGTGGTTGGACAGCCTACTGCCCGGTCGTTCTGAGCGAGTGAGTGAACGCAGAGACCGGAATGGTGAGCGGGTGGGGGATTCTGGTCGAGAAAATACTGTAGATAATGACGAATGCACCTGTCAGTGAACAGGGGGGTATAATAATGAACGGCCAGAAAAAAGGAACGGAAGCGGGCAATGGAGGGTCGACTACGAAAGGGCAGTAGTGAGGTAGTATTGCATAACAGTAGCGCAAGTATCTAGGTTCTTTGTCTCTTTGGTGTCACATATAACGAGGATCACCGGGGGTGGTTAAGGTAGAGAGATAAGGAACGACCAAAATGCAGGGAAGAAGAAGAGGAAAGGACTGGTGATTTAGGAGGTGAAGGTCCAGAATGATATAATGTTATGATGATGACAGTAGGGTAAGGGAAAGTCAAATTAAAAGACAAAAGGCCCCAAACGAAAAAAAATAATAAAAATAAATGTAATGAGGGACTAGAATCAAGCACAAGCACTAGTATGAGACACTATACTTACTCGGCGGAGACTTCTTCTTGGGACGGCCAAAGAAGCCACGCTCGGAACTTGGATCGATGCTCCCAGACTTTGCATCCGATCTGGAAGACGGTCGATGCTTCCACATGAGCTAGGAAAGAATGCTCCTGACGGGTCAGGAGGGAAAGCGATCACCTAAAAAGAAGAGAGGGGGGTGGAGGTGGAAGAAAGAACGAATTCCTATATTAGGGGAAAAAGCCCAAGTGGGGAGATTGTAGTGGGGGAGGGATTTAGGAAAAAGTCCCGAGGATGAAGGAATTGAACCAGGGGGTCGAAAATCAAAGAGAATTGTTTGATGCGCAGACACACAAAACACAAAGGCAGAAAGTCTGAGTGAGAGAAAGAAAGGAGTGGAAGTTGCAGATATCGTGATGGTGGGAATAATTTTACGACGGCGTCACGGCCGGTCTTCAGGAGGCCGTTGATAGTGGATGGGGCGGGTGAGCGATCATCGAATTACTGGTACCTCGACGGTACTTGAACGGTACCACTTCGTCTTTCATTGGTACGTTCCGTCCCCATTGATACAACCACGGGTTAGCCCATACCACCTAAGTATTATCAAGGTACACTTTTCCTGCAGGAATACCAGACAATGGTACCAGCACCAAAAGGTCACCCAGCAAAAAAAGAAAAGAAAGAAAATAAAATAAAAAGAAAAAAGAAAAAAAGAACAGAAAAAGAAAAAAGAAAATCTCTTTAAGTGGGGCGTGCAGCATCCGAGCCATGGTTTGAAAGGCCACCAAAAATGCTTCCAGTGGAGCATATCCAGGGACTGGAAGTTTGAACGAAGGCCCCTGAAAAATGAGTTTTCCTCCTTCGTTTCTTTTCTATTTCTTTAGGTTAAGAAGGAGGTGAATGTCAAACAACACTTACAAAGTGAGAGGGGATGAGGTCATCTGTACAAAAAGTACCAGATGTGTACTGCTGTCAACCAAAATCTCTCCTATTTTTAACTCATATCATAAACAAGAAAAAGAAACCATATAACATCAGTACCACTAGATGGATCCAGCCTACTGGTTCTCCTTACATCGTACATCCTGTACAACCAGAGGCGACACAACTCCAGCCAGTCGGGCCTGTACAGGCCAATAATCAAATCGCCTACCTTGATCTATCCAATCTATCTATCAACCCCAGACCGCCATCGGAACATTAATTCTTGGAAAAAATTCATTCAATATCTTGCTTAATTCTTTTTTTCTTTTTGCCCCCCAAAGAATTGTAATTGAATCTCTTCAATGGAAGACGCCACAGTCGGACATTACACCATATGTAGAGAACTAGTCTCGCCGCACATTACCAGGAACGGAACACCAATACCACCAGTTGAAAATAACATGGAAACAATTTTAACCATAAATCCAGAGCCGCCCTGAAGTAATAGAGATCTACTCCATACCTGCCAAATGTAATTTCGTTACGGTACCGGCGAAATTCTTAGCCTTTGTGCTGCCATAAGCACAAAGAGCCTAGCCTAATGACGGAGATATAATACAATGGCCTTATTATTCTCCATAAATTATGACCTTCCAAGCTTCGGATGGGACAAGCCGGGGCCGTACGGTGCAAAGACTGAACTCAGGCCCCTAATTAACCGGCTGCTGATCCCCGAGCGTTTCCTGTCACCTGTTCCTCTGCTAGGTTTCAATATTGGATATTCCCCGGTCCAGAGAGATAAGGCTTCGGTGGTTTGGTCCCTTATTCCAGTCTCATAGTTTAAGGGTCAGGTGCATCTCTGGTACAGGAGGCGAATAAACGAGGCAGCGGTGGCGTACGTAAGCGTTGATACTGCATAACTAAGTTGCCAACGGCTGAGAACTTCGGGATCCCCACCAGGCAAATTTTAAATGGGTAGCCCGGGACTTAGTCAGCCATGTCCGGCAAAGCGGAGATGAAGCTGTAGTTGTTCCCATAGAACTCCGTACGGATCTATGGGACCCTTCAGTGTCTGCCCTGTGCTTCTCACTAAAAAAGGAACCATCTGTACTCCGTACACACTATTCATTTTTCAAACGATAATGCTTTCTGGTCGCCACTTCTTTCTCCTGAGGGTTCATCAATTCTACCAGAGAATTTGTATCTCCTATGGACGGGAAAGCGTATCGAATGAAATCTCCCAAAAACCCAAATCTCTGTGGAGGAGCCAATAACCAAGGCGTCGGTTCTATACTGACCCCCACCCGACCCGCTCGGAATGGTGCAGCACTTTTCCTGAGTGGGTTCAGGCCTAGTAGCTCCTCGCTCCAGTAGGGTAGAAAACAACTCCCCGTACTGTCTCCATGTGTACACTTGTAAAGTACTGTATCAAGCCACACATCTTCATGTGCAGCGACTCCGTAGTTCCTGCAGGAATCCGCAAACTGGATACAACTGTCAGACGGCACTGAGACCCCCAGGATCCCAAACCTAGACATTCAATTATCTCATCACCAATTTGTTAAATCGCTCTCTCCAATTAATATCCATGGTGATCGTCTACGGTATCCGACGGTTGAACTCCCCGTCCGAACCAAAGAACGTCAAAACCTTATGCTTCGGTCGAAAAGATCGGCTACCCTAAGAATTTTATGAGTACAAAAATATTTCCAGTGCGCTTATGTATAGTGCAAGAAATAGCATTAATCTAATGCAGATACATGAGAGCATGACTTTGCAAAAGAATAAACAAATCGAAGTTTCAACCATGGCTAGTGTCTGTTTCTGAGTGAGAACATATATCATACGTCGATTGTCAGAAGTCCCCTCTGCATTTTATTGTGGTCAGCTAACGGAATGCAAAACTTATTATGAACCCCCAAGGATGCACGGAACACATCCTACTGGGCCACCTGGAAACCCTGCATCCAACGTCAGAAGGAAGCATTCCGAGACGCTGACTGTGCCAAATCTTATCGAAGACCAGAAGAATATCGTAGGTGGAAAAACCACATGCAAGAGTGGAAGTCAACCTGTGCTTCATGAATTTGTTGATTCCGTGGTAAGCAATGTCAATCACTGCCAACTATATACAGGTAGTACTCCACAGAGTCCATGAGAGTGTAATTCGCTGAATTAGCCAGACGGGTACTAACTATTGATTATCAGCATGACACATTGATGGGTCAGAAATTCGGGCCATGGTTACGCGCGAGCACTGACAAAACGAGTGTCCAATTTTAGTAAATTACTGGATTGACCAAGTCATGCACAAAATTCAAGCCAATAATCCTTCCATATACTTCAACTATGCGAACCGCACGGTGCAACTTCTGTCCAAAGAGGCCCGTTTGGACTCATGGGATACAATAAGGATCAGCTCAATCTCCACAGCTACACGCGACCGGCCGGGCTATGCCTCGCACTATTGCGAGGATACGTGCTTCTGGCCTCTTAAGCCTGAACATCTTAATGTCCTCTATTATAGCTTTTTGTCCGAAGTCAGTTCTAGTTCTTATAGCCGAGCGGGCTAAGTCCAGTGCTCTGTGCAGATTGATCCACCACAATGAAAATCATGCACGAAATAGGCATCTCAAAGGTTCTACTAAGATTGTGACAGGCATTGCGGTTTGCTGGGGGGTCGTCGGTTGGGCCAACAGTGGCATGGTTGACAGGGGATCTAGGCGACAACCCAACGGTTCTAGACGCATGAAACAATAGTGAAACTCCTAGCAACGTCATTGCCTACTACTTGCAGTAGTTCATAAATCGCAGGATCCAAGGCAATTGCCTTATTGCTCACCAATGGTGCTAGTTAACTCCTCATCGTGTAGTGAGCCGGCCGGAATGCTTGTATATATCGGGGTATGTTCGGAGTATGTAGGACTTATGTTCAGGCCACCGTGTTGAAGAGGAGAGAATATCAGATGCAATTAAAGAAATAGTATATGCAGCCGTTAAGGCCCCGAGATCATCCCACCAATAACGACTTTCCTTCTCTGCGATGCAATGCACAATATAGTACTTTTGCGACGATGCTCCCTCCTTTTGGACTATTTCACCACAGACCATCGGCCATGGGCACGTACGCGTTGTGTGAAGCTCGTATATAATCAAGTCCGCAGGGCTTGCCACTGTATATGTTATATGCAAGGTGTACGGAGTATGCACTGGTGATCTACCGTAGATAAATCGAATTTTCCGGGATTTGAACGAAGTTGACTGTTGACAGCTCACATTTTATGTGCCGTATGCTGAACATAGGGTAGATCATTGGATGATATAAGATGACCCATCTCCCTGGATAACGGCAACAGGGACTAATATCAACTTTATTTTGCTGCAAGAACATTAATTCGATAAATAGTCTCTGCGAGTGGCAATGAGTGATGTCACCGTAGCTTTATTATATGTACCTACATATTTTTCTATCAACCTCCCATATACTCCGTACCGGAGTACCACATGCATACTGCACATAGTCCCTGGAGTACCTCCATACGTACGGGGTAACATCCACCATGTAACAAGGCTGGTTTTGCATACGTACTTCCATACTCCGTAAATACAGAGCACATAGAACAACGCTAGTAGCCCAGGTAGCGGACAATAGCCACGCTGACCTTTCCGGAGTCGTTTGCCGGGCATCTCTGGACTTCAAACTGGATTTAATTTCCCACCACTACTAATACTAGTAAATACCGTGCAGATTTATTCATGCAAATTGGTTCCGAAAAAGGAAAGGGCCTCACAGTCAGCCGCGAAGAACGCGACGTCAACTGGTGATAACTTCGAATGTATGTATGTACTATAGTGCTATCAATATCATCCAAATTAAGAAGGGATATTTTTCCGAATATAAATTGTCTTCACATGGGCTTTCATCTTCAATGCCACAATACCGTTACAACGCAGTACAAATACATCGAGAGAACAATATCAAGCCGTCTGTTAATCAATTTTCAATTAACTAAGAAAACTTTATCCCACCCCCACTTGTCACTGAGGAGTTCGTTTGACGGAGGATTTGTCTCAGTCAAAACAAGGCTAGTCGCATCGGTCGACGTGCTTTTTCTGGAAAATTATGGGGGTTCTCGACGGTGGATAATGGACGGAATATGGAAATCATCCGTGGTTCATCCCTGGTGAGTGATGAGATAGTGCCCGTTGAGATACGTGCAATTGGTCCGTTTCAGATCAGGAACCGCGCTGTTGGCGGTTACAGACTTTTCGGTTGATCGGATAACCCAAGAGAAAGGTACAGTGGGACAGAGATGTAGTGTTAGTATGTATGTATGTACTCCGTAAGTATGGAAGTACATATGTACGTATATGTACATACAGTTGAGATGATCATGCTGTCTATCGACTCGCGCATTGAATGATGGTCCATACCTACATGTCCATATCGACATTGAGAAGTCAGACTTCACACCAGCCAAGAAATCTAAATACCTAGTGACCAGTTTGAATCACATGGGGGTTACAGAATTCGCTGTCCGACCAAATTTTTCTCAATCACTAGTTCTGACACCATCTCCTTGCAACATTCCTAAAAAAGATACCTCACCTTATCCACAGCTGTTGCCACGTTGAGGAGCCCACCCCGACACATCCCGGCTGAACTACGGAGACCGATCCCCCCCCCTTCCAACGTTAACACACTCTACCATACCGAATGTGGGCAAGTACATACAGGCATCATCCAGTCCCAACCAACTGTGGCGGCAAGCTATTAGGTTTATGACGCAGAATTGCCTTAGAGAAGATTTGTCACCGACTACTACCTAGTCAACCTTTCCACGAAACTGCCCAGACCAAGATCTTCATGGTTCAATGGTTCGTGCTAAAAAAAAAAAATAAAAATAAAAATAAATTTTTTTACTCTTAAAACCTAGGGAATTACCTCGATGTAACCTACCCTAGGCTTCCATTGAAACAGGACACTGGAAAAGTTAATTTGGGGAGAGCAAAAAGGTTCGTGGAGCTTGACAAATTTGTTCTGCGGTATTTTTATGTGAAACAGGCTGGCTGAAAATACGCAATAGTTCAGTTGGTGTTGTTGATAATCCATCGAATCTCACATTTTGGACCCTAATTAGGGTCCACGATCGGAGATCCGATCGTCCCGTTCACGGTTCATCGCCTTCCAGTCGGGGTTGGCATTTCTGTCCAAGCAGTTCGATAGATAATCGCTTAGTTAATATTAGGGGAGAACGACCCACATCAATCTGTGCCATATCAACGATGGCGACAGTGTACGCCGTCGTGTCGCCCATCTACAACGTCGTTCCCTCTCACGCTTGACCATCTCAGGTCAAACCAATCGAGTTCCAATCAATTTTCTATCAATTAATTGTATAGTAGTGCTGGAGTGAGTCAACTCTATTGTCTTCTGTGAACAAGCTCCTTCAATCTAGCATGATCATACCGAAGTGCAACTGGATGTTGAGAATGTGTACTAATGTTGAGTATAGGACGCTTGTAAAGTTGAAATTCCAGGAATTCATATTGATCCCTGGCCTCTTGAGCAGCTTGTCTGTTGCCAAATGCATGCCGCCGAGACCAAGGACAAGAGTACCATTTGCGACTAAGCTTGAAACAACGCAGGAAGCCAGGCCCCTTTGCGAATCGGGAATATGCAATCTGGTACAATTCTAAGGAGATCTGCTGTCGGCATTGACCCCGGTATATGTGTATGAATACGGCGAGGGCACTTCTAGGTGGAGGTGTTCCGCCTGTTCACCGATGGTAGTGGCCTGGCATAGCTTAAGTTTATACTAAGGGTCAAGACTCGTTCCCGTCATCTCTCTAGGCTAGGACCCAGCGGTCGGGTTTCAAGGGCCAATACAGAGCCTCCTTGGATTCACGTACTGTCTCGTTCCTCATAGCAGTGGACAGTTTGCCGGCGTATATCATCCAGTCCCAATTTCGCAGCCTTGACTACATCGCTGTGTTGATCTCTACAGGCATCTCAGTTACGACGCATCCGCGCAAAGGGGCGAGCGAAACAAGGTTGGCACAAGCCCTGTCCTCATTTGCATGGGAACTTCAGTCCTCTGTTTGGTCTTAAAGCCATCTTGTGCAATCGTATCTTGCCAAACAGAAATGGACGTCCTCACTTGGTCAAACGCCATCGAAGTCTGCTGATACCGGCTTCCCTGATTCCTTACGATCCAAGAATTAACTGTTTATATCATGCAGTGCTTCCATCCCACATCGTAATTGGGGATTGACGGTCCATTGATGTTGAAGGAAGATCCATGAAACTCCGAGGAGAAGTCAGGTGATTCCCAGAATGGCGTACGCCGGTCCAACACGTATGCAGGATCAAGATCGGTGGCATCCGCCGGAAGGGCCGGACCACCATCAACGGTGTATCTATGGGGAGGATAAATAATCACCTGTGGCAGAGAGGTATCTGCGGAAGGTCATCGACAAGTTTTTGAAGATAATTGAGAAAGAATCCTCCTGTTGCGTAGGGTCGTTGTATAATAATGTAAAGAGGATGTTTGCCAGGTTTGCAGGGTGTACACCGGCAGGTCCCGAATGGAAAGTCAGCTTAGATAAGCCATTGCCCAAAGCCGTTAGTCGCAGGGGAAAGTTTGTTCCCAACATCTCCGTTGTTGAAAGATAACAGAATCTCCCTGATCTTTCTCCAGCTCCCTTCTCCATCAATTGGACCTCCTGCCCTGCCCAGAATGTTGTTCCGCACTGCGTGGGCCCGTCAAGCCGCGCCTTTGAGGCGTCACGCTTTCACTCCCCTTGCCCGTCGTTCCGTCACCACCGACGCCGCCTCGTCGCATGCTGAGAACGTTCCGCAGGTTTGTTGAGCCCTTCGGAAAAGTCTCTGATACAGTGATGCTAACCCACCGTGCGCTTACCACAGGAAGATGACAAGCCTTTCACTGTCCAGCTCTCCGATGAGAGCTTTGAGACCTATGAGATCGATCCCCCTCCCTACACCCTGGAGGTCACCAAGAAGGAGCTGAAGCAGATGTACCATGATATGGTCTCGACCAGGTATGCATGATCGCGGAATCCTTGATGCTTTGGCGATCTGGATCTAACGTTTCGCTCTCGTGTTACTTTAGGCGCATGGAGATGGCCGCCGATCGTCTCTACAAGGAAAAGAAGATCAGAGGTTTCTGCCACTTGTCGACCGGTCAGGAAGCCGTCGCGACTGGTATCGAACACGCCATCACCCGTGACGACAAGATCATCACTGCCTACCGTTGTCACGGTTACGCTTACATGCGCGGTGGTACCATCCGGTCCATTATCGGAGAGTTGCTCGGTCGCCGTGAGGGTATCGCCTACGGAAAGGGCGGTTCCATGCACATGTTCGCTCCTAACTTCTACGGTGGTAACGGTATTGTCGGTGCTCAGGTCCCTGTTGGTGCTGGCCTTGCTTTCGCCCAGCAGTACAACGAGGAGCCTACTACTAGCATTGTCCTCTACGGTGACGGTGCTTCCAACCAGGGTCAGGTCTTTGAGGCCTTCAACATGGCCAAGCTCTGGAACCTTCCAGTTCTGTTCGGGTGTGAGAGTAAGTTCTCCTTGATTAAGGGTCAGTGAAAGTGAAGAGGTTCTGACCTGTCACAGACAACAAGTACGGTATGGGTACTTCCGCCGCTCGTTCCTCCGCCTTGACCGAGTACTACAAGCGTGGTCAGTACATCCCTGGTATCAAGGTTAACGGCATGGACGTCCTTGCCACCAAGGCTGCCGTTCAATACGCCAAGAACTATGCTGTCTCTGGCAACGGCCCTCTCGTGATGGAGTACGTCACCTACCGTTACGGAGGTCACTCCATGTCCGACCCCGGTACCACCTACCGTAGCCGTGAGGAGATCCAGCGCATGCGCAGCACCAACGACCCCATTGCCGGTCTCAAGCAGAAGATTCTTGACTGGAAGGTCATGACCGAGGATGAGCTCAAGGCTCTGGACAAGGCCGCTCGTGCCTTTGTTGATGAGGAGGTCGCCATCGCCGAGGCCATGCCCGTTCCTGACAACAGCACTCGCATCCTCTTTGAGGACATCTACGTCCGTGGCAGCGAGCCCCGGTGGATGAGGGGTCGCACCGTTGATGAGACCTTCTACTACTAAGTATGACGCGAGATGGCTTCTCATCGGGGGTGACAACGACGGAGGAAGTATAAAAACAATTAAATTGGCAGGCTCCTATGCAGCATTACCATGCACGTTTACTATGTAATTTAGCCGGGGATTTATATCTTTATTTTTGCATTATTCTCCTATAACGTTAGGAATATACTATTGGAGATTGTTCGAACATTAATGGTAAAATAAATCAAGTCTCCTTCGTGTGTATGTAGACATTATCGGTGAAGTTTTCCGCACTGCAATATGACTTGGACAGGGATACGCTGTTCGCCAATGGGTATCATAGCAATAAGATCAAGCAACAAACCGAACGGGAAAAAAACAAACAAAGTCACGCAGGCTCCTGTCGTAGCATTTCAAGAATCATCTCCTGCGTTCTCTGTACAGAATCCAACTTCTCTTCCAACGCCACTCGGTCCCTTTCTAGCTCTGACCGGAGCTCATCCCGCAACTCCTGCCGAAGTTCCTCCTTAAGCTGCTTGATGGCCGACGCCGGCAATGCTTTTACCTGCTTCTCGCCTTCGTTGTTGGGGGTGGCTTCCTCTTGATGCGACGGCCTTGCACGACGCTGGGAGTCTGAGTTCGAGGCCAATGATGTGATTAAAGGCGATGACTGAGGTTCTGAGCTCACAGCATCTAGATGCTTGTTCAGTTTGCCTAGCGTTTCTATGACAGCACTTATCACGCCATTCTCCCCTGCTGAAGGGGGAGCAGACGTGGACGCTGGATGCTGGGACGGCCACCCAGCTGAATTGGCTGGTTGATTCGCAAACATGTTTTCAAATCCAGGAGGCAATCGGACTAGAGTAGGCGTAACAGTGGCAGCAGCAGCGGTGGCGGGGGGAGCTGGAGGAGGCAGCTGGCCTTGACTCTGGTTTCCACTGACTGCGGTACTATCCACTGCTGGACTGGACGTTTGTCTCCACCCGTTCGAACTGGGAGCATCCCACGCCGGTTCCCAAGACCTTTCTTTTCTCTTGCGAGACCGGCGCGAGTCGCGCTTCTCGATTCGCCGCGCCTCTGCCTCTTCCCAGCGCTGCCATGTCGGAATCCAGGCGTCGACAGCTGAACGCCATCGGGGATTCGATAGATCTTCATTCTCCGTGCCACCCTTCTCTCGCTGCTCCTCGAGAAACTTCATGCGCTGCTTCGTGACCAGCTCAACCTTTCGCCGCACCGAGTGCCACGAATACGGATGACCCTGATCGCGCGTGAACTCCGCCGTCACCGTCATCCACCACTTGCACAGATTACTGCGCTGCCCAAATTCCTCCGCATGCCGATTACAGATGTTAAACAATGACACCTCCTCCAGCGTTGTCAGCCGCTTGCCATGTTTGCGGGGCGTATCTCCTGCCATCCCGCTACTATCCAGGTCGTCGTCGCCCAACACCCGATCCATGATACTACTCCTCCCTGTAGACCCCATCACAGCCCCTCCGGTCGCTGTCGCAGCGCCAGCACCTCCCTCCCCTCCCCTCCTCGAGTCCTGCACACCCCCATGCGATGCCACATAATCCGTATCCCCCAGCGCATCCGCCCCCACCGCATCGCGCCCCCCGCTCGCCACATCCGACTGATCGCTATCGGAGCTCTCGATCGATTCCGCCGAAACCCGCGACTCAACCACCACAGAGACACCCGGCGCATGTTGCGGCGTATTAATCCTCGGCCCTGGACCAGCGATGGCCTTCCCGCCAGCCGCACCGCCGCCAACGGCAGCAGCCCCTCCTCCCGGTGCGGCGGTGGCACCCATCCTCAGATTCGACGAGAGGGTCGGCAACGCACCGGGGGGCGCATTATGCGAGCGCGACATCATCGACGCCGGCCATCGTAGCTGCGACATGTACGACGGGGGATTGGGTGATTCGAGTCGACGGCCCGGCGTCGGCGTGGCTGCGTTGGCCGCTGCATGATGGTTCGGACCATGCCCATGCCAGGAATACATTGGGTCTCTTCTTGGGGGGGGCGGATCTAAGAGATCCAAGTTCTGGGGTTGGAGGGCTTCTTTTTTTGGTGTGTGATGAGCGATTTTTCTTTCCTTTTTTCCCCCCCAGGTTGCTTCTTGGTTGTGGCGAGTCTGGCTTCTAGAGTGGGCGGCGTGGTATGTATTATGTATCGGTGGTGGAATGAAAAAATGGACCATTGCTTTGCAATTTTACCCGGCTGATAAGGGATAAGCGGGTGTCTCTAGCCTGGTATTGTATTTTTCACCGGGTTTGAAATGTAATTGGCATACGTATTACCCATCCCATGACACATCAATATATATATAGTCTGGTCTAGAACTGGCGGGTCTATCAGCCTGTCACTCCCATTGGAATGCTCTACGATTTATTAGCCCGGAATTGGAGATCGAGGTTGCATTTACATTCACTTGATTGTACAGGGTGTGTGCGCTATCAGTCCAACACCAACATGATTCTGTCCTCCCTCAGGGAACACAAGGTAGATCGATAGATAGATAGGGTACATCTATGAGAACGGACATATGCCAAATAACAAGAACAGACCAGATACCCAGTAATACATGACTGTGGAACATGCCCGCAGAACGTAAGAAGAAGAGAGAAGCCTAAGGAGAAAATACAATGATTATTACATGGTCGTTGCGTTGTCTACCGCCGTTTCAGGTACCAGGTGAAAGCGGCTGTACCGACGGGCTCGCCGAACGGTGTCGGCACCTCCGAGAAGCCAGGACGAGCCACCGGATGGCGCAGGTAGACCGCTGCGCAGATGTTGTGGTTGACCTCGAGGTATCGGGGGATGAAGGCGAAAGCGCTCATGTAATCGCGAGGCCTCCAGGGGGTGGCGTAGGGCTTTGTGCTGTCGATGGGGTTGTCACGCATCTGGACGAGAGCCCGCTTGAGCACATCGAACTCCTCTTCTGTAAGTTCTGAGGTGTCAACTTCTTCCTCGGGGTTCTCGGCGGCCTGTCGGAAAGCCTCAGTTAAGGCCTCTCCGGGCTGGGATTCACTGGCTGTAGCAGATTCGGATGCGGACTCGGAAACGTTCTTGGTCTCGTCGGAAGACTGATCACGCTTCGAGCGCTTAGTGTCTTTCTTCTCCGCAGGCTTGGCCTTGAGGAGAGTAATGAGCTCAGAGAATTGTGATTCCAGGTTGTCGGCGAGAACGGTGCTTGAATCGGAACGAGAGAGGACACGTTTGACGGCCTTCTGGAATCCACGCAGTTCCTGCTTGCGCTTTGCGGGGAGCACATCCTTACTGCCGGCCATAATATTCTTGGCCTGGGCCAGCAGGACCTTCAGAGTCTCTCGTGGGTCGTCGTTCTCCTTCTTTTGGCCCTGTTCCTCAGACTCGGCTTCCTTCTTCTCTCCCGACTCTTCCGTAGCAACCTCTTCCTTCGCCTCCGCTTCCGCTTCTTGCGACTCTGCCGACTTTTTCCGGGCAACACGTCCCTCTCGACGCTCGTGTTTATCTTTAGGGGCACCAGTTGCATACATGACACGCTCGGGGTCGACCTGGAAAAGATCGCCAGGGTTAAGGAGGTAACCGGGGTATCTCATCTGGAGAACCATAAATTTAGTTCACTAGGCATCCAATCTTAATGTGAGAATAAAAGCATACCTGCTTCCCATTAACCGTCACCGCACCGTGAACAACAAACTGCCGAGCCTGTCTAGCACTGCTAGCAAACATAGCTCGGAAGATAGCCACATCCAATCGACGCTCCAGAGGAGCAAACGTCATCTGTGTAAAGGGTGTCAATCGAGGGAAATCCTTGGTACCCTCCACACCCGCTCCACGACCAGCGGACATCCCGGAGCCATCATCCTGGGCTAATCTAGCTGGGCTCATGGGCACGACGCTGCGAATGCGGCGGGAGAACATGCGCGCCCATTGGCTCTCGCGGACTTGTTCACCATGGTATGATCGGGCCATGGACTTGGCCGTCCATTTTTGTTGGAAAAATGTTTTGCTGCCGGTTGGGGGATTACGCAGGCGCTGCAGGTTGAATAGGTTATATTTGCTCCATGATTGTCGGATTTTCTAAACAGATTGGCATTAGCTGCTGTAAGAGTAAAAGGAAAAATATTTAAGCCGACGAATCCACAAAGGGGAAGCTTACAGGCTTGCTCAACGGTGTAGTGGCCCTGTTCCTCATGATGGCGAGTCGTTTGAGCGTGACCTGGATACTATGTCCTGCTGTTCATCCAGCGATCTTGCGGCCAAAACTTCGCATGTGGCACGTGATAGTTTGCACCTGACCTTGCAACTGGCATTTATGCCCTGTTTATCAGGCACTAACAAGTCACCCAGATCAGCGGGCATCAATGGCTCATGATTGGATGCCAGGCTCTCGCTTGCCACTAGCGTCATTCACATGACCCCACCCGACACTATAAGTTCATCGGATACCCGACACCCTTTTGAACTTTTTTCTTCTTTTTTTTCTTCATACTTACCTTGTTTGGGTGGCTGCGATCAAGAAGGCGGTCCACCACGGATTGGTCCCTGCATTGCACAGCGCGGCGGAACAATCCGTCCAACGGCCTTCGGGTCATTGGCAGGCGTATTCTTTGGCTCCTTTCCACTTGCTGGAATACCTATTCTCTTTTCATCATTTCTTCGCCTTGCGCGGGGGTATGGAGAAGAGGGATATGTAATCATGTATATTAATGTTCACTCTACCTGAAATTAATGTAGTACTTCGTTGTATTCCCTTTATGGTCTTCTGTACAACCCTTGGTTTCCTGTCTGTATTACACATTATCCTCGCCACGTAGTCTCATTTAGCGACTTGATGAACGAATGGACTATCGAAATACCACTGTTTAGTACCTGGCAATGTCGTTGTATCATTATTATTTGTCGTGATTCATCGTGTATATATACATACATACACATCTATTTGTGTACTGTTCTATTCGTGCTGCTTGCTACTTGGGAACGCTTCGAGCAGAGCCTCGGCCTCCTGAGGATTCACAGCGTCGTCCAAGATCTCGTGGGCCATCTCGACCGTCTCATCCTCGATTCCGGCCTCTAATATCGGTCCTTCACTGAACGCAAGTCGCGTCAGCACCACTAGAAATTTCTGTTTCCCGCCCGCCACTCGGCTGAGTTTCGACTGGAGATCGACGTGCGCTGGATGTCGTCGGATCACCCCGTACACTAGACGCATCAACCCATTTACTAACGCCGCGTGCAACTCCTTTTCGGGTGGTGATGAATACAAGGCATCTAGCTCGTCGTGCATGGCCCGGATTAACCGTGCTAGCGCCGTGGAGTGAGATGCAATGACCATGCTGCCATGAGTACTAGCGGGGGCCTCTTGATTGAAAGCCACCAATGTCAAAAGAGACAACGCTTCCAGCCGCATATCGCAAATCTCCGAAGCCCTGTAAGGGGGCTGTCCTTCGTCTACCTGTGGTGTCTCACTCAGAAGGTTCGCCACGCGATCAACGATGTAGTTTTCGTTTGCGATCTGGTCCTGCTCCGTGTCCTGAACAGAACCGAACGACTCGATGCGAATGCTGGTTGATAGGAGGTTTAGGGTTAGGATGATGTCGTTTATGGATTGCGAGCAATTTAACATCATCAGAATAAAGTCGTAGCGCATGTATCGCCAGAATTTCTCCAACACGCGATCGATATGTAAGCATGAGCAAGCCATTTGGTACAGGAGGCCCAGCGCCTCAGTCGAGTTTACAAGAGGCTGCAGCTCAGATAATGGTGTCTGTCTGACCTGTCCAAAGTTTTGCCGCGAAACGGGAGAGTGTTTAAACCGGGGTATGCCGTTAACTTCGCCCGATTCTTGTAATAGCGGTACTAGATGCTCGATCAACTCGGAGGCAGATGACGGCGCACCCAGGGCAAATACATGCCGCATAATCCCCATGAAAATGGGAACAGGCTCGAAGAATTTTTCGCGCAAAGCACGAGACCACAATGAAATTATAGCCCCCGCGTATTCTAGCAAATAACTACCGATGTCCATGTTTGCCACTTCTTCCAATAAAATCGAGGACAGCGTTCGCTGGGGTTCTGATGGGAATGTTAATCTAGCCATCACTTCGATGTCATTGTCTTCGTTGGGGAATGTTCGATGATTCAATAGGCGCTTAACCAAGTGCGAGTTTAGGTCGTCCACATGCGCGGTTCGGTTCGGTATGGTTTCATCTAATGCATCGTCCGACATGTCACCGACAGCAGTTTCGATATGCATAGGTTCCGGCTGTGGGCTTAATTGAAGTGGTATCGGGCTATCCTCGCTCAGCCTCCTCTTCCGTTTACCACCCACAGTCGGGCTCATTCGCTTGTACCGCGTGGATTTGCTGGGAGAGACGGCAAGGATTTCATCGTCATCGAATCCATCGCGGAAAGGCAGGGCTTTGTGTTTCTTTGGTGTTCCTGGAGCTGGCTTTTCCTCCACCCGGCCCTTCGCTTTCAGATTGCTGATCCGCATGGACTCCTCGGCAAGATCTTGCTTAAGAAATGCATTCTCCGTGGCTAGCATTTTGCCTTCCGCACGTGCGGCCTCTACTTCTTCCTTATGCCTAGCTACCTCCTCAGCCATCGCCTTCCGCAGGGCGGCAACCTGACGTTCATAGTTTTCTGTAAGTTTCGCTTGATTTGATCGGATGATGGCAATTTCCCCGGCTTTTGTTTCCGCCATAGATCTTGCGGCAGTCAGCTCTTCCGTCATTCGCTTATACCGTTCATCCTCCGCTGCCAGCTGTTGTCAAGAATTAGCTCTGTAGAAATGCAGATCAGGGATCTAATGATGTTACCTTATCATTTATCATGCCGTAAACTACATGGCTACGCCTAGTGTGCGAAGTTTCCCCTTCTACCTCCATGGCCTCGGGATAAGCTTGTGCACCCTCCTCTTCCGGGTCAGCAACAACCTGGTAGGAGCCAGACTGCTCAGTAGGCACAGCTGGTTGACCCAGCCCATGCATTGATTCGGTCTCATCTTCTAGAACCGCCGCGTCCAATTCCCCTACATCCAAAGCGCCGTAATCGCTGGTCAATCCCGTGTGTAAATGCACAGGCGGTTGTAAGGAAACATTAGGGGTAAAGGTTTGCTCGGAAGCTGCCGCTTGAAAATCATGACTAGCAAAGGCTCGAGAGGGCTGACCTATTGCCGCTATAGTCTGAGACTGAGTCTGTGAAGCCTGGTTTGCTAAGACCGCGTTCTGTTCCAGCTGGAATAATGTGCCCGGTGGCAGATCGTCGAAGCCATCATCGGAGAAGAAATCATCATCGTTTTCTTCCATGCCCTAAGACGCACGATCGCCATGAATGAGAGAATGAAAGGCGAAAATGGCGAATGGGTGAAGGAATGACTGCGGCAGATAATGGAGATTTGGTTGTTGGGGTTGTAAGCAAAAAAGTAGGGGGAAATAACGCCTGACGTAGTAGCCCGTCAAAGTCACCTGCGGCCACGGGACCTCATCTCCCTCTCTTCTTCCTACTCGTCCTCTTCTCCGCTCCCTCAATATCAACCCTGCGATTTGGACCGCAGTCAATGAAATATTGACGAAGAATTGCTTGTTGAGTCCTCCCCAGCGGCGTCTCGACCTCGGGTTTTTCTGTCCGTGCATCCGCCGACCGCAATCGGTCGCTATTTCACATGAAATTTTAATCTAGTAACGACGATCACCTGTGCTCACTCTCTTCTCTCTTCCCCTTCTCACTCCCTTTCTCCTCTTCGCCCTCCCCTGTCATACCTTTCCTTGTCGGCCCCATCCCGACCCCAGTTCCCCTTAGGATTTTCTTCTAGACTTTCCCCTCTTTCCCCACGCATACCGCTTAGCTACTGCGCCATCCGTTTCTCCCCTCGGCTCAGTACACCATGTCCAAACCACGTCGGAACGTCAGGTTCCCACACCGGGCGTCAGAAACCCGTCGGTTAAGTATCTCAGATGCCAGCGATGCCGCTTCTGAACCCGGAAGTCCGTCAAAGAATGGCAGCGTGTCTAAGCCAGAGACAATCGTCGAAGAGGTGGGCGGCCCGAATTGCTCAATGTTGCTAGGAGACTAACAGAAAACACCGCCAGAAACCCGAACAGCCGCAGATGTCCGATTACGAGAAAAAGAAGCAGACCTTCATTACTCGCACAATATGGACCTTCGTGATGATCTTTGGTTTCTTTATTGCCATGTTCTCAGGCCACATCTACATAATTGGCATCGTTACCGCCGTTCAAATCATCTCATTCAAGGAAGTTATCGCTATTGCCAATGTGCCGAGCAAAGAGAAGAATCTCCGTTTCACTAAATCGTTGAATTGGTATTTCCTAGCCACAACCATGTACTTTTTGTACGGTGAAAGTGTCATCTACTATTTTAAGCACGTACTGTTAGTCGACAAGGTGTTACTGCCTCTCGCGACTCACCACAGGTTTATCAGCTTTACGCTTTACGTCATGGGTCAGTTGCTTTCCCTGTTCCAGAATATTTGAAGACAAACATTCAAGATCCTAATGCGAGAATGTAGGATTTGTCTTCTTTGTTGCATCTTTACAAAAGGGACACTACCGGTTCCAATTTACACAGTTCGCTTGGACTCACATGGCACTTTACCTGATCGTCGTACAGGCGCACTTTGTTATGAACAACATCTTGGAGGGAATGATATGGTTTTTCCTCCCAGCGTCGCTGGTCATCACCAACGATATCTTTGCCTACGTTTGCGGAATCACGTTTGGCCGGACCCAACTCATCCAACTGTCTCCCAAGAAGACAGTTGAGGGGTTCCTCGGTGCTTGGATTTGCACCATAATCTTCGGCTACTTCATGACCAATGTCCTAATGCGCTACAAGTACTTCATCTGTCCGGTAAATGATCTCGGATCCAATGTGCTGACGGGGTTGGAATGCACACCAAACCCGGCTTTTATGCCCCAACCGTACCAAGTTCCGGAGTGGACCGGAGTGGACAAGACCTTTTACATCGAGCCCATACAATTCCATATTTTGATCTTCGCTTCGTTCGCCTCCCTAATCGCTCCTTTCGGTGGCTTCTTCGCTTCTGGGCTTAAGCGAACCTTCAAAATAAAAGATTTTGGCGAATCGATCCCGGGCCATGGCGGTATCACCGATCGGATGGACTGCCAGTTCATCATGGGCTTCTTTGCGTATATGTATTACCATAGCTTTATTGCCGTGTACAAAGCTACCGTTGGAGATGTCATTGAGACGGCTATCAATGGCCTGACAGTCGAGGAGCAATTAGAGGTGGTCCGAGGATTGGGCAAGTATCTGTACAACCAGGGCACTGTTTCTGAGACGGTCAGTATACTCTCCTATATCCTTTCTTTCTATTTATCATATATCAAATAACTAACGGCATGTAGATTTTGGAGTGTCTGAACACTGAGCTCAAGCGCCGGTGAAGAACGTTCGATAATGACCCATGCCATTTCCATTCTGCTTTTCAGTGACGAAACCCAACCTCCTCCCGACTTGCTCTAAAATTTCGGAATTTAAAAGTAGCGGCTCATGTTTTAGAATACCATTTTAATCGGTCGTTATTCGACATCGCTAGAGCCCTTTAACGAGCTTCAAACGAAACTTCATTCTCAACGGTGGCTACCGAACGTCTGTCATACCTTACGCTTGTTCTCTCTTCTTGCCTTCACATTGGGTCATTGTTGTATAGTGTCGGGAAATTACGGCCAGAAGGTTAGGTTCATCTAGGTACACGTCCGAAAGGGGATATTGTATTTTTTTTTCTTTCCGTTTCATATTCTGATATGTCAAGCCGCCATTGTCTGACGGAACGAAACGGGCGTCTAAATGGGCAATGTAAAGTCCTTCATATATAGGAAATATACCTTGATCAATTACTGGGTTATGCACATCGGCGGTACTTGCTGTGCCGATTTACTCAAGTTCCTAACTAGTATTCTATGAATAGATGACTTAGATATATATACTATTCTGAACAGTGCCTTCTCACTGTGCAATAGTGGACAGACTCCATGGAATATCCGATGCACACTGGTATCGAAATCGTTGGGTCATATCATTGTAGTGTCAATCGCTCCGCTTTTCCTATCCGGTCTTCCCTGGCATTCAGCGCGACGGGTATGCTTTGCCTCTTGCATATTCGGCCTAGCTTCAGATGGTATCCTTCTATTTGGTGCCACTCTTCCACCCCTCAAAATCAAGGTAGAGGCCGGCGTACTTTTGTTCGATGTCAGTAACTGTCGCAAAAGTAGCGGGCGAGTCGATAGAATCAGACGCGCAAATTGCGGGCTGTTCTGCACTAGTCGCAGTATGGTAGCCGTATGGGGTAATATAGCTATGATGAAGGGGCTGGACAGCTCATTCTTCCACTTCGTATTCTTCCATTTCAACCTTGAAATACTCGGAAACACGCGCCTTCTCTGCATCTGCACACTCGGTGTCGAGCATAAAGCGTACGGCTCCATCCCGGCCTTTCTCGCCAGCTCTGGGTCTTTCTCCATTGGCAGCGACAGGTGTAAGCGGATGCAGCCTGGTGCCTGCTTTCTCCAGGGCGGGCTCCTTGCCACTCTTTGCACCATTGGTAGCTTTGGGGTCTCTCGACTCATTGACCCAGTGTGTATAACGAGGGAGTCCTTGAGTTTCTGCCTCTTTGTTCAATGGAATACGGACTGTGAGGAATCGATCGGCTGGGAAATGAGGGCCGACCGAGGTGGAGCCACGACTGTGGGTATACAGCTCCAGTAGGTCAAAGAGGGTTTCTGATACGATGAGCAAATGCCTTAGTGCAGGGTATTTGCGAGGAGCACTTACCCATTACTTCCTCCCGGCTGGTTTTCCACTTCTCATAATCTACTCCCATTTCGACCGCCTCAATGCGCTGGTCCAGCAGACGACCTGCCAGTTCTAGACAGGTAAAAGCCATAGTTGACGCAGTCTGCTTGATTGGAGCAAAAGTACGATAGAGGTCCTGCGATATGCGATATGCCACATTTGATACCTGCGACTGCGACGTAAGGCCATAATGCCTAGCAAGCTTGATCAGGGTTTTCTGCGGGTGACGCGTCCGAAAATCAAAGCCTGACGCCTCGAGCATGAGCCTCTCCAATCCGATGATACCTCTGGCATGTGCTTCAAAGACCTAAAAAGCGTTAGCGAGGGATCAAGTGCAAGGCAAATGTAAAACATACCGGATTGTCGGGAGATATATGTTCTGAAGGTGGTAATTTGAGATTATATGCTGCACATACGATCTCCCGGGACTTTTTCAATGTGTCCTCAATCTTGCAAGCTGTAAACAATGCAGCCGCAGCAGCATCCTAGACGGTCAGATGATTTTACCTGGATAGGTGGGTAAGGGGGGTATCTACCATATAATTATACTCGCTGTCAGGATGAACGAGCCGAAACTTGTGATAATACACCACAGCCGTATTAAAGGTACGGATAGGTCTAATCCGTTAGCATATTCTCGTTTTCTAAAGAGTACGTTGCTGTTTCTTTTTGGGGGTGACGAATAATGAGTAGACCAAGCAGACGCTGCTGGATACGTACAAATATAACACTCGGCGAACATTATCGATCCACGTCACTCCCTGCAAGCGCAGTCCCTCCTCGCGTAGGGGATTGACGCCCATAGCCGCAATACATTGTTGAATAGTCTGCTCGAAGATGTACGGCTTGGCTACTTGGATGAAAGAGGGATGAATAGAAGGCGGCTCCGGTATGCTTGTCTCCGGCGCGGCCTGATTGTTCGAGCCATCCTTCTTCTCTGGCACCATACTTGCGAATGGTACTAGAACTCTCCGAACAACCAGACGATGATGTTCGAAAGGATGAGATCCAGATCGCCTTGGGATGGAGGAGCGTGATTGGCGACA
The DNA here is from genome assembly GCF_001204775.2 of Aspergillus nomiae NRRL 13137. Lineage (NCBI taxonomy): Eukaryota > Fungi > Ascomycota > Eurotiomycetes > Eurotiales > Aspergillaceae > Aspergillus > Aspergillus nomiae. The sequence goes on along the minus strand of NW_015378127.1, from coordinate 40,770 downwards.
ACCTCAAGTCACGTGTGATACACGGGATATTGTTGTTCCGCTGGCCTATCAGAAACATCAGAATAAAAGTTATAGATCCTCGAGGTCATCGATGGACAGGTTCAATTAAAGAGGCGTGGATGGGGCGGAAGATTATTAAGTGGAGTAATCTGCATTGTGTGGTTCCAGGGATTCTGGTTGTTGATCTGGGTCGCAGGTGAATAACAGTCATCTCACTGGTGCGACTGGATGTGTATATATTTCCTACGAAGTATAATAGTAACCAGTATATGACTGAGTTTCCATAATTCCTCATGGCTGTAAGCCAAACAGGTCTCATGGCACCCCCTTTCCTTCACGGGTGGCTTTTGCCAACTCACTCTGGGCCACATTGTCTGCATACCGCTTATAGACAGGGAGATAGTACTCCTTCTCACTCGTAGTTTCTCTCACACTTCTCCTATCCTCTACAGCTCTCAGCCACTTCCTCCACCGCTGCCAAAGAGGCTCATCCTCCCCTCCATTGCCTTCCGCCGGGATGCCAAGCCCACCTGATTTGTATTCATCAAAGACCCACAGCCGTACCGCCCATGGGGCGAGTACCAGATCTGGGAGTGCAATATGATCTCCTAAGAAAAATGGTCCGTCGGCATGCATTTCCCTAGTCCATTCCTTGAGATGACCCAGGAATTCCTGTCTGACTCTCTCCAAGCCAGCCGTTGGGTCTTCACCTCCCGACTTGGGCTGGTATTGGAGAAATCGGTGGAAAGACGGGATAATCCGCGAGGTAACATAATCAATCCAGATGCGTACTCGGGCTCTGTCGTAGGGGTCTGCCGGGAGGAGCCGTGGAGAGTTATCTGGGTAGGCCTCCTCGAGGTACTCAAGAATAACTGTGGATTCATACAGGGGCCTGGCTGTCTGAGCGCCCCCATCTTTAACCACACATGATAATGTTGGAACCAGACCGCGCGGGTTCAGTGAGAGAAGCGACTGTGGCTTGTGGTAAGGATTGACTTCGATGTACTGGTAAGGGATTTGTTTCTCTTCTAGTGCGAGCCAGACCCGTTGGACTTGAAGAGGTTAGCCAAGATGCAAGGACTAATTATGTCGTGCGGATTGGAAAAGTCACAGGCGAGACATACCAAAGCTGTCGTTCAGGTCAGTAAACTTGCCTATCGTACAGATCCGTAGACACTGGCTGATACTAAAACACACTTACGGACAGAACCACCCAGCATACAGCTTTAATGGCTGCTCCGCACGGTGATTTTCGACCAACAATTTGGCTGCCCCCGTTGCTTCAGGGTGAACTGCTGCATCTGGATGGGGGGACATGTTGAAAAATCTACAGGTACTGCTGCTGCGATTAAATGGAAGTTGGAAGATGCGGGGGATTCTTGAGTTCTACTAAACAGATAGCGTTCCCATAAATACTACTTTATTAGTTACTTCACCATGCTGAGTCAGTATGTATGATGGTGTCATCGGATTGCAGGATTATTAATTCTCTCGGGACAACGCCAATACTACATGTAGATCTATCTAGTAGAGAACGACGGCATGCGGAACCAAAATCTGCCACGCCAAAACCCCAAGCAGCTGTTCAGACTAAGTACCATACTTTCGGATCAAATTTTGCATAATTGATACTGCTCCCGATCGATACCCAGCCCCGAAGATGGCGTAATGATTTAGATGGTGATATCTGACCCGGTTAGAGATCTTGTGGGTTGGATGAGCGGGGGAAAGAATAAAACCTACAGCTCGTACAGTTTCACTCGGTCTTCATACTCCTCCACCGGCTCAGTCTTAGGGACAATCTTATGGTAGGCAGTGAAAAATGTCGACCCAAAGCCTCCAAACATCTTCATGATCCCCAGCTCATACTCACTATGCGCATAGCATGCCGATGGATCGTATACAACGTCACCCGCCTCTTCATCGCCCTTACGCCCACTCCCTACGATCCTCCCACGGTCTGCATTGCCGCTCCAAAGATCCCCATGAACAACCACAGGTGTAATACCTTCTCCATTTCCATTCCTGTCGTAGCCTAGGTGATCATCCCCTAGAAGGGCAGGTACAACCGTGTGCGCCGTCTGCTCCACTAGACCGCGCAGGTTGGCGTCTCGGCCATTGCGCTTCTCCGAGGTTTCGAGAATCGTCATCAAGCGTTCATTGGCGTAGAAGTCTGCCCATGAATCATGAAATCGATTGGGTTGCTTAGTATCACCACAGAAGGTCGGAACAGGGAATCCGAACCGACGTTTCCCCGTCTCAGGATCTAACGGGGCTGGAGTCGAATGAAGCTTTCCTAGTCTCTGAGCCAGAGATTGGCCTGTCCGGCCACCACCCCCCAGGTCCAGGAATTCAGTCGCGAGGTAGAAGCTCTTTCCGTTGCTTTCTTCTAGCGACCCCCAAGCTAGAGCGCGGGGACAAAATCCTGGTACGGAGGTCGCGATAGCATTCAAGGATTCATATTCCCCTCGGAACATCTCCTCAGCAGCTTTACCATCTGCAGATGTTTTGACAAAGTACTGTCTCTCTTCTTCGTACTGTCCATCTGCAGATGGAACTGTTGCTCGAATGGCTCCTGTACTGGTGAAACCCGACCCCAAACCAGCGGTGGACAAGCTTGCTTTGGAGGGATCGGAGATGGAGAGAGCACGCAACAGCGACGCGGGGACTGGAGCCATAGAGCTTAGTTCGTAAGAAGATGCTGTGTAAGTCAACCCGGGAGATAAAGGAGGACAGGAATTGATGGCGTTATGTACCTGAAAGCTTGCCAGGGGATTGATTCGCCGGAAATGCTTTATACCACGGCCGTTCTGATGACGTATCCGGGCAGGCCCCACTTCTTATCTTATCGATAAGATAAAACAGGTACATGGTAGTAGGACATAGTATGTACTCCGTACTCCGTACTCCATACTCCATACATACTTATGTACATCGATAGTAGTGCTTCGTCCAAATCGGAAACTCACTCATAAGAATGGACGATATTCCCAGGATAGACAAAACCTCAAAAAGTTTCCCGGTCATCAAGGAAGGAAGAAAAGTAGGAAGAAGAAGAGGAAGCCGAAGGAATGAAGAATTTGTTTGCATAAGCCAACATGTACATTTTATCATAATCCTTTCAATGCCTTTATACAATCATCCCAACGCCTGCCATAGTTCATGGAGCTGTGCATGTCCATGTAGCATGAAAACGTGCAATAAAGAGATCATAATTTAGCCGAAGATGGCCCAAACAAGCCCAGAAAGGAAAGTCAAATACGGTAGAAGGTGATAACCGTTAGGCCTGGGTCAAGGTTCTTACCAGATGTACGGCTGTTTTGGTTCGCTCTCGGACATCAAGATCTGGATCCTCTTCTAGGCGCTTCAACCGGTCCATCACCCCAACAGAGAGCAGTTTGTATGCTCGCTCACGGCAGCCGTCTCGATCACTCGAGTCATCCTCATATGTAAGATTGATCACTACCCACACGCAATTCGTCCGCACATCCCGGTTGGCGTGCTCGAAGTACCCCATGAGATAACGTAAGAGATCACGGTGCGAGACCAAAAGTTGGCGGTGCCATGGGAGGCTAGCAGCGAGGTGGATGATCACATACGTAACTGCTACCAGGATCTCTGTCGGAACTTGTAGAGCTCTGTGGGTCGACGATTCTCGTTTATGTGGCATTTGGATGGTACGAGGCCGTAGTTTATCCGCCAGTGCATCCAAGATCAAATCCTGCCCGATCTCCTTGAACAAGTGATCAATCATCTCGGATGCACCCGGGCCACAAACAAGATTACGCAAGAGATCAAAGGTCTGTTCCTGTACGGCAATATCATCTTGGCGTGCTTGAGTGGTTTGGTCGAGGTCCCCATGTAGTGCAAGCTTGCGACGCCGGCTAACATCGGGGAGGAACATCTCTAAGCTCATCTTAGATGGTGGTAAGGAATCGGCCATTTTCATATCCTCATCGCGTTCCTGTGTGTCCTCGACGGGATTCAACAGATCAACTTGTTCGCCTGCGGAGTTGGCTCGACTCATGCCCGTTGAAGTGCCGCTTTCCATCTCATCATCCATCCCTCGTTTAGCTAGAGCACTAGTTGGGTCTTGCGTTATGATTTGCTGGATCCACGTAGGTCCCAAGCCGTTAATGACCTTCATCTTGACATCATTGGTCGAGTTATAGGCCACATGCTTCAGCGCCCAAAGCGACTCAATCCGGAGCTTTGTATTCGTAGAATGTGCATGCTCACATAATGTTGGAAGTATTTCCGCGGATATAATTGCCTGAGAAGCGTTAGTGCAACCTCCGCGCACTGAGCTAGTGTAAAAACCTACCTCCTTCATTGGGCTAAAGTCCAGCGCAAGATTACATATAACTGACGTTGCCGCAATTTGAACTTCAATATCCTGGTGACGAATCAAGGCAAATAAAGGAGTTGCTACCCCGGCATCAATCAAACTGGTTCTTAATACGCTAACTGAGCGAGTGAGCATCCGGGCAGCACCGCAAGCTGCTAGCAGGGTGGGCGTAGGATTGCCGTCAGCAGCGGTGTTTTTCGGATTAGATGTGTCTCGAGGATCGTTCGGACATGGTTTGAGCGAATCAATGATATAGGGGACTACCCCATTGTCACAGATAGTCTTGCGGTATTCATCTTTGAAAGGGACCAGAGCGGCCAAAGCCTTAAGGATGTTCTCCCGGTATCGCATGACATGACAATGAATGGGAGAATATCCTGGAGGACCTAGCGTACACTCTGCTGATTGTGTGCAACTAGTCTCAGTCTTTTCCCCGCCATCGACATGCCACATCGGTCTAGCGTTCTCTTGAATTGGATTATAAGTTTCCTTCAGGAGTTGCGACAGTCGTTTGATAGCACCTCCATCGACTGCATGCTTCTGCAGCTCTTGATCGTCGATCACCAGGGTAGCAAGCACCGCCGGGGCTTCCTCTTTCAGACGGTCAGTGGACAGAATCAGTCCTCCATACTGGACGCCATCATCGCCAGTTATCTCATAGTCCTTATCGAGCATCCGGATAAGAATTGGAATCAACAAGTAACAAAGCATGGAGACTCGAAGCTTCTTCGTTAGACCAAGACGGTATAGAACTGTGACCAGACGTGCAGCCATCAGCCGCACCATGCCACACTCGGCACGGATAGTATATAGAAGCCAAGGAACGATAGCATTCTCATCATCATCAGAGTTCGGCGCCTCCAAGATCGAGAAGGGGGTTGGGAATGAATGGCTTTGCCGGCGTTGAGGTCCATGTGGCTGACCAAGAGGTGGAAAGTTGGTAGCACTAGCAGAAGCCTTTCCTTGAGACAGTGGAACAGATGGTAGGAGATGCTCGAGGGGACTGGGTCCGAGGTGGCGTGGCACAGCTGAACCCGAAAAATATGTCGATCCCCATGGGCCTGTCTTGATATCAGAAGGGGCAAATCCAGGCACCTGCTTGGGGAAAACAGTCACTATGCCAGGCGATGAGAGAAAGTGCTCCGCACGCCATTTAGAATGTTCAATAATGACCGTGGTAGCACGAAGGATCGGAGCCAGTTTGGCACTTGGGGGTGCAGGAGGAGGTAGAGAACCAAGAGCGCCGGACTCCTGCACATGTGCTTCCGCACCTGGAAGTACAAAGCCTTGAGCAACGACGAACGATGCCACCTTCACGGCCAGCGCATCCAACACGCCACAGTCGGCCAGGATTGCCTTGTGAGCTTCCTCTGTGCAAAGCTTTCCGATAAGGGCCGCAGCAAGTTCAATGGATGCCTGCGCTTGATATGTCCCATAGTCCTGCCCGAGAATGTGTGACAGACAGCTAATATGTTCGTCTGAGAAGAGCAGATCGGCTAAGCGTGTATCCTTCGGCCATTGTTGTTGGCTTTGCAGTGGTAGCCGATCCGCGATGTTATTCAGGGTTCGCAGTATGGGGAGAACGAAAGATTGAGGGCAGTCGGGAGATGATAATATAGACAGGAGGATCGAGAGGATGCCGCTAGAAAGGATAGGGGAAAGGAAAGCTGCACCGCCTGATTGAGAATGGTTATCAGTCCCTGAGCCAGTGCGACGGACAGAACTCCCACTTTGAGTGAAATACCTTGTGCTATACTACCCAGTACTATAATTGCCTGTAGGCACGTCTCATCCTCCTCCGAATTGTGACTCGATGACTGTTGGCTTTTGGTCGGCCCATTGAGCTCGGTGTTCTTTCCGCTAGTCTGCCTGGAGGCAAGGACCTTGGCTAGTATGGGGATTATACCCCACCGGATCCAGGCTTCTTTGCGTTGATCATGGCCAATTGTCTCATTTTTGAGGGTTCGAAGCGCCGAAGCCTGTGAGGTTAAAGAGTCTGCGCTTTGAAGTTCTAGAAGTATCGGAGGTGTTGAAGCGCGAGTCATGGTCAGAACGCCGCCTCCCGCGGGAGGATGTCTATCAGACCGCTTTGGTAAATAAGAGAGTTGAGTAGTGAATAAATAGAATTAGGATACGACAATAGTCCGAAGGGTTTAAGAGGGGGAGGTGGATAGATGTTGTCGAAAGAAAGTGTTGATGTAGGGGTGGGGTTTTGTACAAGTAGCAAGGTAAGTCGTAGCCGGCGATGATATACGAATGAATGGCGTCTAATGAGCAGCCAAGTACATACAGTACCTAGCGTATGGAGGAATCGTTATGTACTATTTTTGTAATATAACGCAAGATGAGCTAGGCGAAGTCTATGGAAACAGACAATGAAGAGAGAATAAAGCGAAGTATAACGGTACACCTTCGACACCAATTCAGAGAAGCTGACACCCGACCGATTTCCTTCTATGAGCAGAAGGTGTTGCTGAGAGCTTCCTTAAGGTTAGCGTTACCTTTACCGGAGTACAACATTACAGAAAGTAATGCCGATACCGTCGAGGTCACCGCTTTCGGTGCCCGCGGTCATGTGATATCACTCGTCCATGCGGTATTTCAGTTTTCCCGAATCCCGGAAATGGGCCAATGTCAGCGTAATCATGTGATTCAGCCTTACGGATGGGCTTGTTCAGCAGCCTTACTGACAGGCAGGTTGGTCGAAAGGGTTTCAGTCTCACTTCTACTTAGGATCCCCCCCAGGAGTGTTCACTGAGAGGCCAACCCCCTGCACTTGACCACTTACCCGGCCCTGGTCTGAGGGGCATTATAGGCAAGGTGTCAGTATATTGCAGAGATAGATGCGAACCTGCAGGTTTGGGGGCGGGTGGTCGCTCCTATTAGTAGCATAAGATTCCTCGATCTACTCGTGGCACTTGGCCCACGGAAATGGCATGGATGCGATGTCTTTATACGAGGATCAACCATCCCAAGCTCTCCTAATGTTTTACGGAGTACGGAGTACAAACGTACGGGGTTCGTCGGGTAGAAATCCGGTGTCCATTTCTCTACCCCTTGGCGCTTTACCCTTATTGAATAGATTTTCTTGTGGTACTGTACAATGCATGACAGCCATGACCCATCGCCTGTCCGAGAACTCAATTGTAACGGGACGGTAACGTTCCTTATCCGTCTTGGATTCTAGCCCCTGTTGAAGACCTCCGATTGGATAATTGTAAAGAAATTTGTTGTGTCTGTGACATATTCCTTGATTTTTGCCTGAACAATTTCTGCAGCTTTACCTGTATTGTGGGCGAGGAATTTTTTTTTTTCGTTTTTTCTTTTTTTAATTACCTAAAAATCCTTCCCCCATAATTCTTTTCCCCCTCTTCCCATCTTCTCCTTTCCTTGGAACAATTTCTATTGTTATAATAGGTGTTCCTCATCGCTTCCCATATTCAGCTTCTTCTATAGAGCTGAAGCCCCGCAGATCACGATGCGCCAGGGCACGCGGCCATTCTTAGCAGCAGCAGCACAAGGTTTCGCAGCGTCTGCCAACCCCATTGCACGTCGTTCAGTCGTGCGCCCACGTGGTGGTATCGTTGGGCGGAGATGCTAGTTTCATCGCCCTCGCCCTCCTCCGCCCTTCGCCCTTCACCCTCCTCTCCTCCCACTCGCCCTCACCCCTCTCTCTCGTCTCCTCCTCTTTCTCGTCACTCGTCGACGACGATTTCACATAACCAGCATTATGAGCCTGTTGGTAACCCGACAGCTGCGCCCGGTAGTCATCTCTCTCCTCATTCTTCCCGTGTGGCCATCGAAGAGCTTCGTTCGGCTCTAAATCGACACACCGTTGCCTCGTCCCCTCCGGGGCCCTCAGGGGATCTCCCTCGCGGTCGCATGTCCGCTGGGCTGACCTCCCTTGGGGGCGGAAACAGCACTGCCGCGTCTACCGCTGAAAGCGCCGCCGCAGCAGCCGCCGCCGCCGCCAATACCAACACAAACCCTTCAAGCGCCCCTTGTTATACCCCCAATAACGGCCCTCCTGCTGTAAATCAAGCTCAGGCCTCCGCCCCGGCTCCCATACAACCTCCCGCGGCCACCTCAATGCCCGCGCCAAATAGCAACGGCGCAGGGTCTAATAAGCGCAACAGTCCGAACGACCCTGTCGCTAATGGTGGACTTGCAAGCGGGATAGGGAGCACAGATTTGGAGGGCACGCAATCAAAGCGGCTGCGTCCTTCCAATCCCACAGTCAAGTTGCTGCCGACTCAATATGAACTCGCCGATCCTCGGGATATCGTTGTGCTAATCTCCAGCATGCTGATGGAACTTATTCGGTTCAATGACAAAATTCCGCTCCATCAAGGTCGGCTGACTCGTTTTCACTCCCGATCTCCTCCGCGGATTTCCGTCAATGACTATCTGCAGCGATTGACCACTCATGCCACACTTTCCCCTCCGATCTTGTTGAGCATGGTGTATTATATCGACCGCCTTTGCGCTCTTTACCCAGCCTTTACTGTCTCTAGTCTCACTATTCACCGATTCCTCATTGCTAGTGCAACAGTTGCGAGCAAAGGGCTGAGTGATAGCTTCTGGACGAACAAGACCTATGCTCGGGTGGGCGGTATCAGTATGACGGAGTTGGCTCTTCTTGAGTTAGAATTTCTATTCCGTGTAGAGTGGCGCATTGTCCCTCAGCCGGAAGTGCTTGAGGACTACTACCAGAGTCTAGTTGAAAGATGTGAAGGATATGAGATCCTACGCGAACCTTGAAGGAGCGGCTTCCATTTCAACATATGCCTTCTACTTACCATTTGTTCGACCTAGATGGGGTTTGAGATTACTTGCATAGCATGCAGCAGCGTTATTCACCGATTTAAAATTCTATGAAGGGGATCAGCAATATCCCCTATTGTCTTAGTACATATCACGTTAAAAGAAAGGTACAGACAGATGGCTGTGCTAATACATAACTCAACTGTGGTGGACGATTAGTTTTATTCATGTTCTTGGTTCATTTATTTCTGTTCTTTCATTGCATATTTTTTTCTTTTGCCATGTTTGCAGGCTGTATGTCGAGCTATATTGGTGTTATTGTGAACGGCGTCAAGGAAGTACCTACTATAGCACTGTACCTACCCTGAAACGATGTATGCATATGATTACTAGTTGATGGTGCAATCAACGTACGTAGTGATTTAATCCAATCAAGAGCGAATTGATTAATCCAAAGACTATAAAAATGATGACGTTGGTCCCTGCCTCAGGTATCCACTGGCTAGTCTTGAAACAGCGGAAAGTAGGGCTTAGGTCATAGGGTACAGGGTTGCTGAGATCCATGGAAACATGTCGATCTCGAGTCCTCTATCAATCCTTCCCTCGATGGAACCCCGGGGTTCAGAAGCAATGCAATTTCCGCCGTTGCAAGGCCAAAGAAATGCCGTGAACGAAATTTGTTAGCTCCCACACATTGTTCTTCTCTGAGCGCCCCGAGCTTTCTGTCACTTAGCAGATCGATACCCCGCGATTCAAGTAATCATTTCAGAACATGTACGACTCAATGTATGTACAGGAGCTACTTCGCGGCGTAGAGCCACTTTCAGGGCAGGTTATCCCTGTTAAAACTGTTCAAGAGGCGCGGCCACGTGAAGAATTTGGTGCGTTCCCCCACTACTAGGGTGAAAACTGTTGGCGCAATTAACAATTCCCAGCGGATGCATATGTAGTAGAGGTCGGTGTGAAAAGTGCTTCGAAAGTGATAAAGTGGGCTTTGTTTTTGGCTCGACTACTATTTGGGCAGTGCACTGACCAGTAACAACTAGGGCTTTGGATAGTGCCTTTCCTCGCGACCCTTCTCGTCCTCTGAGCCACCTTCGACGCTTCGCAAAGCACACCCAACTACCAGATGACCTACGATCTACCCTTATAAAGGGAGAACCATCGGCGCAGACCATTTTCACTCTAATTCCACCTCCCTTACCCGAAGCAGAAATACTTGAGAAGCTATTGGCTCCGTTTGCGCCACCATCTGAAACCCCATCCGAATCGTCTCAGGACGTAGGGAAGATTGAACTCCAGATTATTCGTATCCCACTGGAGCCACCCTTGACGGTTGCACAAGCTGAGAATTGGACGAAAACCATGTGGCCCGTCACCTTTAACCCTGCAGCCCCCAGAGCTACTATTGCGCCACCCCTTCAAACCTTGAACCGTGTCCTCAACTCCATCAAGCCCAAGGCAGGACGTTATTTAGCCCTGGCGCGCAAGGTCGCCGATGAAGCAGAGAATTCTGGACACGGACGAAGGGTTGGCGCAGTGGTTGTCGATCCAGAACTCGAGGCTCACATTGGTGCGATCGACGAGGATGTAGGAATCCATTGGGCCGATGCGATTGTGGCTGTTGCCGGTGACGTACGATACGCACGCCGAGAGGCCGGAGCAATGTCAGAGTCTGAGCGACAGCTAGGTGCAGGGCCCAACCCCAATGCGCAGACATATAATTCAGACGTTGAAGGCGGGCCGGAGCTGCACGCGCTAATGCGCGCAGCGGACTTGATTGCTAGTGGGAGGCGCAAACAGGATGGAAACGAGTCTAATGAACAGTTACCTCTAAATCAATTGGAGAAGTTTTTCCTCTCTCAGTCGGACGTCTCCGGTTCCGAGGTATTGGCTGATTCCGATGATTTATCGCCCGTGCCCGGGAAGTATCAGAAAACTGATACCGGGGCTATCCCCAAACCTATCGACAGTTCTCGAGAACCTCGACTTCGCTCGCGTGCTCAAGGCGGCTACCTCTGCACAGACCTTGATGTGTACTTGACGCATGAGCCTTGCATCTGTTGCTCGATGGGCCTTCTTCTTTCGCGCTTCCGGGCGGTTATATTCCCCCGACAAGGACGGATGATAACGGGAGGTCTGGCATCGGAACCTGTAATCTCACCAGTGCCAGTGTCGGACCCTGTGGACGAGGCGCATGAGACGCCCGAAATAACGCAGGATCAGGATCAGCACGAGTCAGAAGAAAATACGTCCACTGAGCATGCCGACCCCCAGCCACAACGGATGTACTATGGATTGCACTGGCGGAAAGAGCTCAACTGGCGGGCCTTGGGATTCGAATTCGTCGAGGATGGAGTCACAGAGAAGAGTGCCGAGGAAGGCCTGGCCTTTCACGCATAATACTCGGACGAGGCTAGAGAGCATCATGTACTATATAGACCTCCGGAGACCTGATCTATGGAATAGGAAGTGGGGGTGAATACCTATAACTTACTGCCGATGACAGAATCAATGATAATCGCCATGTACTATCAATTGCTCGAATTCTTGCTCGCTATTCAAACAAACGCTTAGGAATCAATAACCCAGGAACACACTACAACCCCTTAGTCCCAAGATCCAGCTCTCTCCATCCCAGATCAACGCACCCTCAAACAAGCGTCACGTAAATCTTAGCAATCCGCTGATCAACATGAGCATACGGCTTAGTGACCTTCCCATCCTCATCCACCTCCTCCTGGTCCTTGATATTCAGCTGGGCAACAATCTCGCCCCGAAAGGGCGCAGGTGGATTCGACCAAACCCCAATCACCGCATCATGGAAGCATGGAATCTCAATGCCCTGAAACCCCTTACTTGCCGCATCGCGCATCAGCCAATGCGCCGTCCGTTTCATCAGCCCGTGGCCCTCGTAATCGGCCCTCGTCGAAGTCCCATTCCGCATCAACGTCCCCTCATGCGTCGTCACCTCGCCCCGAGAATCGATCTCAGTCAGCCGTTGCAGCACCTTCGGGAACAGAGGCAGCACCCCGAACAGCTGCTCCAACCGGTCGATATCCACCGGATTGGATCCGTTGTAGCTCATTGCTACCGAGACTAGTGGGAAATCCATCTGCTCGAGGAGCTGTTCCTTCGTTGCGGTCTCATCGGTGAAGTCCCAGTGGAGCTTGCCTCCGGTTTGCTCGGAGGAGGGGAGTCTGTACTTGTATTCTTTGTCGAAGACGCCGTAGGAGAGACCCGAGGCGATCTGGTGCGCGATTAGGTATTCGCTGCCTAGGAAGCCCTGGTAGAGGCGTCTGGTATTGCCCGTGGGGTACACGTTGGGCCAGATAGGAGAGCAGAAGACATTGCTGTGGATTACGATTGCGTTGGCCCAGTCTTGGTGTTCGGGGCCGAGTTGACGGATTTCAAATCGGGGGGTGAGGCTGACGGGCGTTGACATGGTGCAGTGTTAACGTGATTAATAGAGTGGAAACAAACAGGATGGAGGATGGATTGAGAGTGTTTTTGTTTTTTGTTTTTGTTTTTTTCTTCTTTTCTTTGTGGGGGTCGAAAGAGGAGGCGCCAGGGTTGCATTTATCGAACTAGAGGCTTTAGTTGTACTACTAATTAATTAATCCTTGTAAGCTGACGGTGTTGGTGTACCATCGGCGGTACGACCGTACGAGCTGACTTGGCGAGAGTTACTGTTACGCGATTTGAGTGCCAGGTTTTTGTAGAGTTTGATCCCTGGACTGGAAAGTATAGATGTGGAGTTTGCTCTGTACTGCTCCACGATGATGTATATGACGGTCAAGGGTTGAGTTCCGTAGGTTGGGTTCATTAGCTTGCCAGCCAAGATAGTTTCCTAGAATAACATAGGTAGTCCTGCGTTTCGCTTCTCCCAACTCGAAAAGGCCATAGAAATAGAGAGGAACCCTTTAATATTCACGAAAAAGTCAAGTTGTTAACCCCGGGCTTAGTGAGGAATAGACTTGGGGTTAGTGGATTTAATCCATATAAGAACAGTAGGGCCAAAGGCGTCTATATAAACACCGGGCATATACGTGACTAAAGCAATAATCTGCACCACCCACGTAGAAAAATCATTAAAAATACCATTCGCCTAATATGCATCAATCTTGTCATAGCCATTGCTCGTCTCAGCCATAACAGCTCTTTCCAGAGCTAACATAGGTATGCCCAAGGCCTTCCACCAATGTCCTGACACTGTCAAGATGGAAACATTCTCTTTTTCTCTTTTTCTCTTTTTCCCTTTTTCCCTTGTTTTTATTTTTTTTTTCTCTCTCTTTCTCTTTTCTTTTCATCGATTAACCATTGCCATATGTCCATGCGCGAGGAGTCCACGTCCGAGAAGCTTCATGCATTGACTCGCTCTTCTCTCCCTCTCCCTCTTGTCTCTCATTCATAACCCACAGACGTCACCCTCCGTCCTGGCATTAATTGCATTAAATATGCGTGACTATCATAAGACAAACCAAAGGTAGTTATTATTCAATTGTGGCCTTGTACGACAGTATCAAAAAGTGCAGCGGGGAACTAGATCACAGATCTAGCCACGTAGCTCTCGAGCGCGGCGCGAAAGGAAGGGGATTTTGCGAATAACAGGATCATGTGGTGCATTCTGAGCAACAGACATGTACAAGATATCCAATCGCTGGAGGAGAATATCCATGATCCTGGGCGCAACTTCCCGAATGTCCGCATCCTAAAACATGTCAGCAAGGTCCGTATATTCTTATCCTGTTGTACATACCATGGGATTTACAGTCTGCAGAACAACTTCTAGCCACTTGAGGCGTTCTGCAACATTTGTTTGCAGAGATGAGGTGACCGCAACACCAACGGAAAGCGCTACAATAGGGGAGAGGCCGGCTAAGTAGGCCGGGTCTAATTTGATGAAGAGGTTGTCAAACAGGTCGGCCTGCTGGTTGGATTGAAGCCACTAGTTGCATAACGATAAGCAATCTCCCCGAATATTGTTGGAATGGATACAAACCTTGACTGAGCCCTCTTCAAATCTACCTTGGCTCATCAACTGAGCAATCTCCGCTAGTTCCGCGTCCTCGGCAGACTGTGCCTCGCTAGGTGTAGCAGCCATGGCGCTCGTCGGCTGTTGCGAACTTTCCCTGTCTTCAACTTGCTGACCCACGGCACGATTGAGCCTCAAAACTTCGTTCTGGAAACTAGTCTGCGCCGCGGCCATTGAAGCCACTGTATCCGATAGACCACGAACAAGATTAGTGAGCTGATCAATCTTAGCGGCATCATTCTGACGTTGAACCTCGTATTGCTTGAGATGTGCCTGTAGCTGCTTCTCCATGTCGGACCCAGTCTTCTCTGCAATACGAGTAGAAAGGGTCTTGAAAGCTGGCGTGACAGTGCGTTGAACGGCCTTTGATATTTCGGCTTCAAGACCAGGCAAAAGCTTCTGACCCACGGCTTCCGACAGGGCCTTCACCATTTCAGGTTGCTGAACAGCGCGGGAAACAGTGTCAGGTAGAGTCTGGCGCAGTTCGCGAGGAAGGGCAGCCCCTATCTGTTGACCGACGATGGTGTCCAATTGTTTACCAACAGCTGCTGATGTTAGGTTTGCCAGGGCAGGCAGCACTTCCGACTGGATGCTGTTCGAAACGATGCGTGCGAGATTCTTCTCGACGTTGTTAGAAAGAGTGTCAGAGACCAACCGCAGGACTTGGTCTTGCTTGGCCGCGGAAGCCGCATCCCAGCTGCGTCGCTCTTCGTCAAAGCGCTGATACAATCCTTCAAGTTCCCGGCCAAGGCTCTTGTTGAATTCAGCGGACACGCCGGTTTGCAATACCTCCACGTGTTTGTTCCAGATGTCACTCGGCTCGGTGCCACCAGCAGTAACCGGTGCAGCACTGACCGTAGTCGTTTTCGACACATCCCCATTAAGCTGTTCTCCAGCAGCCTGAGCCTGGGTCGCGGCTGCAAGGCCCTCATTTGAGCTAGTGACAGAGGGGGCGTTCGTTTCTTTTGTTTTAGCGGGCGCTTCAACAGCAGTAGTACCCTTCTTTTTCTTCTTCTTTTCAGGCTTCTCCCCGGCAGTGTGGGGAGCTGCTGACTCAACTGGCTCTTCACTTGTCTTCTTCTTTGGAGCGGGCTTACTGGGAGACTGGGTGCGTGAAGCGGCAGCACTAGCCACAGCGCTGGCTTCAGCACTCAGATCAGGGGTCTTCCTGGCAATCTCCTTAGGGGCTGTCTTGGTAGGAGTGGGCGCAGCGTCACCATTGATGGAAGGATCGTCCGTAACATACGCCGGGAAAGACTGAAGCTCAGAGATGTTAATAAAACCTTGCTCCAAGGCATTAACGGGGCGGATGATCTTGTTATCGGAACTCCAACCGAGGTCTTCCTTTTTGATGTTCAGACAGGTTACTCCACGAGAGTGCATAACGTAAAGCTCAAACAACCCGTTCTCCTCCCCGGCTGTCTTGTTGATTGGGAGAAGGTCCAAACTCCGCAGCTGGCCCTTTGAAGCGAACGAGATCTCTCGAATGCCGCTCATGCATGCAGTTGATTCTGGTTTGGGAAGGCTGCCATCCTTTTCACCCGAACGTTTGATGAAGGAGGCCTGGGACATGGATTGCAAGTTGTATCTCGGTGCGGACAGATGAACAAAGTAGATCGAGTTACGCGTAGGATGTCCAACAACGATGATACCGGATCCAGGGTGATATGCGACACTACAAATAGCATCTGACTCATTCTCATGAGGGAACTTAAGCTCCTGCACAGCCTTGCCTAACCCAATATCCCAGAGCTGCAAGGTGTGATTCTGCTTAAGACCAACCAAGACGTAACGAAGAGCCATAGACTTCACATAGGGGCGCAACTTGTCAATGAAAAGCACAGATGTTGGCCACGATTTTTCAGCAGGAGAGCCGGTTACAAAGGTGTTCAATGGGACGCGGACTTCCGAGGGATTGGGTCCAGTAGCGAAGAAAGAGGGGTTGTTAACAACATCACGGATGTCCCAGAAACGCAGACGACCTGTTTTGTCTAGAGAGGCAATAACGGTGTCATCGTCACTGAACATGAAGTCCTTGCCGGCCTTGCCGGTGGAGATCTTCAAGGCACGCTCTTTGAAGAACTTCTCCGTATTAACGGTACGCTGTGTGCCGGAGACACCGTAGCTGGAGTTTGCGGCAGCCTGCGGAGAGATCACGTAAATGTTTTTGCCGCGACCAATTGCAAAGAACCCTGGATGGCGAGAGCTCCGTTTGGCACGCGTTTTCAGCTGGCCACCCGAAGTATTCTCATCTGAGGCTGGGAACGGAGGGAAGATGAGGCTCTCGCTTTCCAAAGCATCCATCTCAAAAAGGTCCTTGTCTCCATTCGAGATCAGCGCCCAGTATACAGCACCACTAACACCGATACCCAGGACCGCTTGCTCGTCGGATGTACCCGTCGTTGTCTGGGAGGTACAGACAGCGACATTGAACACACGATCGCGGGTGGAGCGAAACGCTTGTTTGTCACTTCCATCCTCCTGGCGAATTATTCTCATACCTCCATTCTTTGCGAGCGCATAGACGATGTAATCGGAGGTAGCTGAGGTCAGAGAGCGATCCAATTGGTCGAACTCCTTCTTCAGTCGAGCGATGTCCATGATTCCGTCATCCCGAAGAGTAGTAAGATTTTCAGAGTCTTGGGCCTTCACGGAGATGGAAATGAACGGCTTCAAGGGGAAATTATGTACCGGTACGATACGCTCCTCTTCCTTCTGGGCGCTATCTTCAGCACTCTCCCAGCTATCAGCTAAAGCATCACCACTGCTGTTGTTGGAAGTCTCCTTCGCAACCAAAGTATCAGCAGTAGCATCCTTTACTGTCCCGTGGTTTTCATTCTCCTGGGTAGCTTCTTTGGCTTCAGTAGCGCTCTCCCGGAGATGGCTAGCGATTGACGACAGGGTCTCTTGCGTGTTTTCTTCTCGAGCCATCAGCAGCACGGGCTTGCTCTCTTCCTTGGAAGCTTTGGCGACCGCTTCATCAACGTCGCGAACGATCTGGCTGACAAGATTATCAACTACCTGGGACACAGCTTCCTTCTGCTCTTCCGCCAAACTCGGCGATCTGGCACGTGCTGCCTCCTGAGTGATCTCCTCCTTGGCGATGATTTTCTTGCTTCCCATGGCCTCTACAGCCGGGCTCTCGCTCCGAGACTTCGGCTGGGGAGTTCCCTTGCGAGGAGAAGCAGCGGCAAGTTGGTCGAAGGGGTTGACGTATGTGAACAATGCCTCCTTGCTAGAGGGAGTGGGCTTAGCCTGATGAGAGGCGAGGGCATCCGGTTTCCCGGCTACGATTTCCTCGGGGTGAGAACCCATAGCCAAAGGCTTCTCTACAGCCTGAACTGAGGCTATCGCAGGGTTTCCCGAGACAACCTCGGCCACAGGGGACTTCTGGGGGGAGATAGAAGTCAGCGGCTGAGAGACTGGCTTCACCGGTCCCTCAAAAACTTCTTGGTCTGGCTTGCGGTTGAGCAAGCGAAGTAACATCTCCTGGGTGTTCTCGGCGGTTGGAACAACAGAACTTTCACCGGCAGTGACAGCAGGTCCAGGTTGACCAAACTGCGCACTAGCAGGCTTGACAGGAGCCGCGGGTCCCTGTCGGCCGAAGAGAGTAGCAACGAAATCGGACGCGGAGATATTTCTTGCGTGGGACTTCGTAGCCTCCGGGCCGGCTTCGTGGATGTGAGACGGCTTCGGCTGTTCCAATCCAAAAGGTGACGGCTGCTGAGAAGCCGGAGATGCCGTAGACTGGTTGAACTTCAGCAGATTCAGCAGATTCGCAGCACGATCGGGATTCTGGGGCATCGGCTGGTGGTGCTGGGGAGAAAACATCTCCCCACGCGACGTTGGAGCATTAGGATGGAGAATGTCCGAGCCATGGTGAGGCGGAGTATTCACTGGAGAGGGACTGTGAATGGTAGACGAGACCGATGGGTGGCGGTAACCTTGCTGTTGCAGCTGGGGATGAGGAAAGCTCTGCCCATCATAGGGCTGCTGCTGCTGCTGGGGGCGTAATCCGGACTGGTACTGCTGAGGGTACTGCATGGGAATTTCCTGACCAGGCGTAGTCGAGGGAGAAGGACGTGGCCTGATGCTCGCCAGCAGAGCCTGGAGATCATTGGGGGTGGACATTTCTGTCACTCGCCACGGTGAAGGCGACCTCCAACCGAAATCCAAGCTCCAACGTACTTTTCACGAGCTCTCTTTCGAGAGCCAAAAGGAGAGTAAGTAGCCGAGTCTAATCCGATAAAAGAATGAGATAGAAATGACAAGAGAAAATCAACCGATGAAACGAAGCCAAATGACCGACTATTATACAGGGATTAAGGGGGTAGGGAGGAAGCTCAAGGAAGAAGAACAGAAATCATCAAAAGAGAAGAGGAAGCAAAAGGCCCGATGTGGCTCTGTGTGTGGCTAGAGGCGCGGCTGTGAATTACGCTAGGTGACGTATTGATGGTACGGTATTATTTCCGTCGGAATGGATGCTGAAAACCCTCGAGGGAAGCAGACGGACAACAGCACAGCGCGATGGACAAGAAGTACATGGCTTGATTAATGATTATTCTCTGTTTATCTTAACCCACCCCAAGGGAAAGTGTCTCATCTGTATACCGTGGCTTTTGCTCCCACCTTTCCCACCTGCTGTGAACCCAGGGCCCTCTGAACTCTTCCTTGCCACTGAATCTCCGTCCCGCTCTCTTCTCTTCTCCCGAAGCGCAACTTTCTGATCGTTGGTATCTTCAACGCACGTCTCATAGCTACCAGCTAGATCTCAGCATGTTTTGTTTACGAAGGTGGGCTACCAAGCAGTATCCACACCATTTCTATTTGATAGTTCAGGTACTAACAAATAGTACCCTTATATAGCTGGTTACCTCTCCTATTCATCCCGACCAATGCCTCCCCACTTTTCATTGTCTCCTTCGTCACTCTGACCTACATCCTCCATCGTCCATGTATCTACTGCTCAGCTCTCCTTCTAATCCTCTTTATCTCATCCTGTCATTGGTCAGATCGCTGTTTCTTTGACCTTCGTGGTGACTGGTTTGCGCCTCGCTACTCTCCCGATCCGAGTGCTTCTTTGGCCGCCCCCAATGAGACCCTCGCCGGCTACATCCTAGAGACTGTGAATACTACAACGAAGACCTAGCGGGGGTAGTAGTCGACGAGGCGCAGCGCCGCCTGCTGTTGAACGGGTCGTCGGCTGCCACAGGAATGGGCGGGCTGGACCAGGAGGAATGGACCGGAGTTGGGCTGGAGTGGTTGCGCAGTTTGCTTGGACGACGAGAGTGGACGATCCCCTGTGTCGACGTCAAGGTCCGGCTATAGAGATGGTTTGACTTGGATGCTCTACTTGCGGCCGATCGGATAATCTTTTTTTCATTTTCTTTTCATTCTCAACAAATCTAGAATGGTTTGCAAAAACACAGAATGTATACCCCGCGCCTTCCAAGATGAAGAGCTTGGATCGGCGAACAGTAAGTGATCCCTTCAGCAAAACATAGGGTCCTGGTTCGGATACTAGTTTGGCGATTACACTTCTCACTGCTTTCGAACTTTTTCGCCCGCGCACATATCCTCCACACTTTTGTGCGATAGTTGACTGGCTTTGACATTTTCTTTAAAGGCATTGTATATAAATAAACCCTACTATATCCATCTGCTACATAGCTTTAAATAGACCCCCGAACCATATTCCACCTTGAGAAGCACGTGCTAAATGACCGCGTCAAGTTGATGAGGCGGACATGATGCAGTTTAGTCTCGAACGGATCACAACACAAGAGAGACACATGTAGGATGATTTGAAGGCTAAGGATCAATTATGTAGCGTAAGGCATACAGTAATTACAAGCAAATAGGTATCTAACGATAAAGGGAATACACCAACAGTGACCAGATGCTGCTGAAGATAAGCAAATCACATCCACATCATGAAAGAAGCAGTAAAATCGTAGGCAAGCATAGACCACACCGAGGCACGTCAAACAAATCATGAAGCATAAAAAAATATAGAACAAAGTATCAGCATGGTATCGAAACAGGTCTCTCTGTGAGACTCCGTTAAAATGCATCAAAAGCAGGAGTTCAGGAGTTGAGTACAGGCATCGAGCATTCGGAGGTAAGGATCGTGAGCTGGTTTGAATACTATAGTCGGTCAAGGATCGTCATGGAGCAAGATGGGGCGAAGGATCACTAGAGCTCGGTTTGAAGAAGTGAACGAACAAGTAGCCTGAGGCGAATCGTCTAGTTGTATCCGCTGGTTGGCCCCGTTGGCATGGGCCAATCGTCTTCGGTGATACTGCTCCAAAAGATCCAAATCATAACTACTGATAGGAGGGTGAACAGAGTCTCGAACAATGCACCGTTGATCTTCCCGCTCGTGGCCTGACAGATGTGGGTGCTGATGACATATTCGAAAATCTGACCGATAGCAAAGAGCAAGCCCGCGCCGGATAAGTAAACTTTTTACGACGTCAGAGAATGGTTGCCTAACATCGCAGAAGGGTTAAAGGGGTAAACATACGCATAGGGCGGGACTCGCCCAGTACCCGAATCACCAACACGGCTTCCAAAACGAAGAATACCACAAGACAAACAAGTGGGAAAAGTTGGTACAGCACATATAGAGCAATGTTTCGGTACTCGGTTGACGGGTCAGGCTTGAACTCGCCGGTCCAGTTGAATCCCGTATCCAAAGCAATATAGCCAGTGCCAATGAAGAAAACTAAGGCGGACGCTGAGATGAGACCGAGCGACGCAGGTGTGCCATCATCGAGAAATTGATAGCCCACCAAGGCGTTCAATAATAGCACCCAGCATGTAGCGGTGATCGCGGCAATGTGCACTGCAGAAAATCCCTGAATATGACCGTTAGAATTCCGAAGTGGTGGTTAAGGATCTGGCAAAGAAATTCAAACATACTTTCCGGACCGCTGCGTCGAGAGGGAAAGCACCAACGCTGAAGATTTCACATATTTCGATAACTATGAAACCGAGCAAGAACAGTTGTATCTCTCTATGACATTTCTCAAATCAGTTGCTGCTCGCTGTCTTTGTTTCGTCACTATGTATACCTTCTCCCGACTGCTGCCTGTTTCCGCTCAGATCTCCATAGTAGCAAAAGCGATGTTAGGATGGCAATGAAGGCAAGCAAAATAGAGCCTACAAAGTATTAGTATGCGATAGCATGAATCATCTTGCACGGGCTATCTCATTATCTCATACCCAGATTTCCCAGATTTCGATTACCGCTAAGCGTAATGCCTGTGAGCGGGCAACCACCGAAGGCTTCATTAGGGGGTTGGTTCTTGTCAACGAAAAGCTGGACAGAGAATCGATAAGTTAATGAAACTCCTTCCAATTAAGTCGGCGTAACGTTCGAAAGTAAGGGAAAATTCGCTCCACATACATTGCAGACTGGTAACGTAGAATCTCGACAGAAGTCCTAAAAATGGGTGGAGAATCGGCGGTCAGCATGCTCCCGAAGCCGACATTTGGCGTTTGTCGCGAACTCACGTGGAACTTCCCGAATTGCGTCGAGCCCATGGTTTAGAAAGCGTTCAAAAGAGAGATCATGCGAGATGTGTAGTAGCAAGAGAAAGTGGGCGCGGTGTGGTGCTGGTGGCGTGGTAGTGCTGGGGCTTAAGTTGGTCGATTTCCTCGGACCCGCTGAGGACCGTTACGATCGGTCCGGCGCAGATCTGAGGCGCAGGATAAGCGGTATGGTTGCTGATGATTATTGGTATAGATTCTATTCGGACGGCACGCCTTTTTCTCTTGAATGAGGGGAAAGGGAATCCACGAATTGATAGGAAAATGGCCCGGAATATTGACACGTCAAGTTGTATGTCAGTCGACTCCTGCAGCGTGACGAGACTGGTGGAGAGATAGACAAATTAGGAAGTAAAAGACGGCGACCTAGCCTCACAAATTAACAAGATATTGGAGCAACTCAGAGAATTGGCGACGTATGTACTGTGTGTGGGACCGATGTGTATTGTATGTATGTACAAAGAGAGAGCTGTCAGGTTTTGAACAGGCCGAAAGGAAAATGTAGAAGAGTGTTGAAGAGAGGGAGAAAAAAAGGCGATGGCGGTGTTGGGTCTGGAGGCCGAAAGAGGGGGGAGGTAAAAATAAAAAAAGAAAAGAAGAAGAAGGGAAGTAAAATGGAAAAGGAAACTTGGAAACGAAAACAACCTACCTTAATGGATGTGCTGGAGCGAGAAGAGGAAGGTGGTAATTCTTAACCAACAATTTTCATAGGCGCAAAATGGCACTAAAGAATGATGGTTCGTCTCAATTAAGGACTAGACCCAAGGCCCCCAGTGGATGGAATAGTGGGCAAAAAGCAATGGCCAGCCAACTAATTTCATACTAGTATATTCTTTGCCGATTTTTTTTAATTGACCCTGCAGCTAAGATGCAACTCAGAAACACAAGCGGAAGATAGTTGGCTGGGCCTCCTGTCAGTCAGGGATACCACGCGAGGCTGGTGAGGCTGGTTAACCCATTGATCATCAGTTGACGTTGATATAATTTGATTCAGTCTGTTCACGTCGGATTCACAGTTGTGGATGAGGTATTTCGATCTTGACTTGTCCCCTTTCTACCCTTACATAGAGATCGGATGTGGTTCAGACTTCACCCATGGACCATGGTTAATAGTTGGTGTCCCTGAGCTCGGGTAAGGTTGCCGTGGAGAGGTCCGTTTCCCCAGTTTCTATTTCTGGGACATTGGCTGCCTGAGCCTTGAGGAACGAAACCACGGGTTTCTCTGCCAATAAGAACTTCGCCACGCATTATTGACGTTGGTGTACAGTACTTCACAGTAGGTCAGATATGTACTACTACCTAGGCAACTAGCCATTTATGAAGAGTACATGATGTCATCAGATATTTTTTGAACAAAAACAGTGAGCTCTATTAATATATCAAAATTCGGGAAATCGAACACAATATGGTAACACTAGAACAGCTCTGTGAAACAATTGCATGAAAGGGAACTTGTCACAGCCTCACAAGACGCCACACGCCACTGTGACATCTCAGCCAAGGGGTATCTGATAATCCGCCTTCTGTCGTCCCGGCTCTTATTCCCGCTTTTTTTTTTTTTTTTTTTCTCTTTCTTGCGTGCGAATTAAATGACGGAGATACACAGAGACGACGTATATTCATTTACTTTATTTGTTTTCCTCCCAAGGATGGACTGCTACTAGTTGACCTAGTATCGACTAGTACTCAGTATCCCTAGTATTCGAATATACTCGGGACGGCCCAGTCATGCATGCATCATGAAATTTTAACCTTATTACCGAGTGGGAGCAAGAATAGTGAATAATTTCTGGTTCCCTTGTTACAAACATAGCTTTTATCTGTCCACCTCAGATGCCGATATAATCCGGCATAGGTAAGGAGGGAATCTCAATTGTAAACTCAGTACGGAGTAGACACGAATGGTTCATGTTCTGCAATATCTTCCTAGGCACATATTGCCCCGAGACAACAGATTATATGGACCTACCCGTGAGACCAACCCAGCCACGCACACAATGGAGTCAAACCACAACCACGCTGCTGTAAGACATCATGCATGTTTTCCAAGAAAATATGTCAGATTGTACTGCACAACAGTGTACATCGTGGGTATGCTGTCTTGGACCTATCCAGCCACTTGACTGCTGTTTTACTTTCTTGGAGCTAGGTTGTCGGTCGTCCCTTGCTTTGCTTCTACCCGCATACATTTGTTTAAATCAAGAATTTCCTTGCGGAGGCGCTGCTTGTGTGAGGATACTTTCAACTATTCTATAAGCCTGAAACGAGTACGAATCGAGGGTCAAATATTGAGTCCTTCAGTGGTACCACTACCTACCCCTGGCAAGTCTACAGGCCATAAAGGTTTTTTAGCATACATCCTCGATCTCCAATTCCTTACCATCGTGCTCACCCAGATCCAGTTTCAGGGTACGTCCAAATAGCTCGAGTAGCATCTCAAAACAAACCTTGGTGATGGCGGGGTCATATCGTCCCTTGCTGAGTTCATCACGAATAAATGCGTCTGTCGGACGATAATGTCAATCGGGCCAATCTCAAAAGTGCTATTATCTCTCTTAATGCAAAGTGCAACGTACGTTGAGCCCAGGCCACCTCGTAAAAGCTAAACAAGACCCCCTTGTCATGAAGTGTTTTGCGAATCAGGTCTCTTCCTTCCGGTGGGACATGGTTATCGTTTTTGCCGAAGATCTAGCACCTCCCATTAGACTACTACCACAGGTGGTTTTCCTTGAGAAAAAGAGGGCCAGACTGCCGAGAACTATTCGAGAAAAATAGTTTCGCGTGGGACGGGAAAGACTTGCCATTATCAACTCTCCTTTAATATCCTCTGCTCTGGCTAAGCTATCATCATTTTTGCCGGCCGCAAGGGTCTTGCTGTGGATGTCTGTTGCAAAGTAGCATACTGCCGCCCTAACTCGACTATCTAACGCACAGCGGTACGCAAGATGGCCACCAAGACACATACCCGTCGCGCCCACACGGCCATTGCACGTGGGCAGTGACAAGAGATAGTCTACACACAGTGATGCGTCCTCATCGTACGCAGCCAGTTTCTATATCCTGGTCAGCGAACTTCTCTGTCAGATCTCTCGGATTTCTGGGCTATTGAATATCATACCTTGCTTACTTTCCAGTTGTTCCCTTTATCCGTGTCCTCGGCATTGTATTCCAATGGCTCTGGGCCAGTGAATTCGTGATAGCTAGAGGGAGCAGCGCAAATATATCCTTGGCCAGCGATCTGCCTAGCAAACCGTGACACAGGTCCAGTCACTATAAATGTTAGGGCACTAGCAAGTTAGGGAGAGAAACGCAAAAATACCTTGGTAGATCTCACTGAATACAACTACGCCCGGGAATCGGGCCTTTGGATACCCGGGGATCGTGGGATGGAATACATAGATACCTTCATAGTCACAGCTATGTCAGCCAGGTGACCTCTAATGGGCCCATTTGAGCCTGCAAGTTCAATTATAAAAAGATAAGTTGCAAGGAGAATGCCTCACGCATGGTTCCATTCCCATCTGCCTTGGTTGGCACATCGTGAAAAGACTCTTGAATCAACATGTTTAGCTGAGACCGTATGCCAAATCGTACGGTGACTTGCGACTACAATTTGTGATCGATTGAAATGGACTGGAGATTTCAATTCAAATGAGAATTTAGCTTTCAATTAGCTACTATCAAAGATTAGCTGCGGGGAAGATCGAATTGTCCGATAAGATCTTAGTCATGTGACTCGAAATGTAGGATGAGTTGCTTGCAATGCCTGTACCTCTCCCATCAGGCTCAAGAGGCGTCTCTGAAGCCTAGACAATCTAGGATGCCCGTGGTTTCAGATAACTCTGGGAGTTATCTTAAGATGTGATGCAAAGACTGGAATAGGAGGCCATCATCCAACCTCAAGAGCCAATCCACTATGAATATACTTACTCGGGATTAGTTACCATGCCCTGGTCAATGGGGACATTCTGTAAAGTGCTCTATGAATACAGATGTACCTGATAGATCGATTGGACCCCGTCTCCTGCCCAGCGATTAACGTTGTCATGTAGGATGTCTGTTTCAAAAACCAGTCCATGTTGTTGTACATCAATTTTACTCCTTCGATTAGATATTAAATAAAGCAAGTTGGAAAAGCGCATGGCCCCCCTCCTCCCCCCACAAAAAATAGAGACAAATAATTTACATCGAATGATACACATTAAAATCTGAATCAAGACAAAAACTCATTGCTGGGAGATCAAAGTAGATGCCCAAGCTCTGGACAATCACCATGAATGGGACTATCAGCAGGGTCGGCTTGTGCACATTAAAGAAATATACTCATCCAGTCCCCAAAGAACTCCGAGCACTCTGGCAGGTGGACTGCCTATAAGTGCAGCGTTTCAAAGCGTGCCCGCTAACAAGGCAGCTAAGTGACATCTTGCATATATGGCCGTTTTCTCAAAACACGTACTTTATAACAGATCAGTCCGCATATTCCAATAGCCAGCGATCCAGCGAGGTTGTACTTACAGGAATGAAAAGATAAGGGACTCGTCTTTCATACTCTAACCACGCTTCGCCGTATTTGTTGCGACAGCGCTGGATATCTCGCAAAGCGCGGTGAGAGATCATGCATGCAAAGAAGACAGGGTAGAACCAAGGGAATGGGCTGTTGAAGCCAGTGATAAGACCCCAGTTCAATGCAAAGAAAAGATCACAAGTGTAGTGGATTTTACGAGCTTTGCCGTCTGTACATGTGTCAGCTCAAGTCATCTGTCATTTGTAGTATAGTTGACTTACACCAGCCGTCCACCAAGATCTTGGAGCCATCTTCAGCCGTGATGGTCTTGGGGTTTTCCAATGTTTGCCATGGAAGCTGTGGGAACGTATTCCGGAAGACCATAGTTCCACGCTCCTGCTGACGGTAACGGTTCTTCTGACTGTTGGTAGTATCCCAAACCCAATACACAAAGAGATATGCGATATAAAGGATTGTCAAGA
Organism: Aspergillus nomiae NRRL 13137; assembly: GCF_001204775.2. Classification (NCBI taxonomy): domain Eukaryota; kingdom Fungi; phylum Ascomycota; class Eurotiomycetes; order Eurotiales; family Aspergillaceae; genus Aspergillus; species Aspergillus nomiae. The sequence goes on along the minus strand of NW_015378127.1, from coordinate 14,083 downwards.
AATAGCGATTCCAGTGATAGGTCGCCGGGTCATGGCTGGCAAGATAGATCGTGCAATGGCAGTAGCTCAAAGGTACACCAGCAAGATTCCAGAAAATCAGCATGAATCCCCATTTCTCATAGTACATATCCCTGTCATAGTGTAAGCCGGCTGAAATTCCCTTCGCAGCTGACAGAATCATGGCTTACCAGGTTGACACTATACACTCCTCGCCCTTGGAGCAGGCATTTGCGTACAGGAAATGCGCCATCAAAAGGAACCCTACCTCTCCAGAGACGTAGCCGTATACTTCGTATTGCCGGGCTGCAGCACCCATAGTGACAAAAAGGAGGATATACCAAGGGAGGCGGACTTCAAAGAACATCTTGAAGTCCAAAATTCCGAACATCCGGGGATTGAGTTCGGCCCCCATGAAGAAGTCATATATGGGATAACCAGTCATGCGATGTTGAGCTCCACGTGCCAAAGCCGAGAAGTATGCAACGAAAGACACAAGAAATCCCGAGAGGATGGCGACACTCATTAGAGGACCAAACTCGTCGATGATAGTATACAGCTTGAAAACACCGGTAAAGTGAAGCGCCAAAGCCAGCAAGATACTCGTGTAAAAAGACCATACGGCGGAGCAATAATATGGCAGTTGCTTTCCTCCGAGGTGCGGCAGAGGGCGACCCATGACAGTGATGCCTGGTAAGAGCAAGTAACAAGCACCCTCGAAAAGGAAAAACGCCCAATAGATGGCCCAGGCCTTGACGGAAGGAAAAGCACCCACGTAGACCAAGTTGGCCAGGTGCGTGATGAATGTCAACGTGCTCTGTCCTTCCGAGGCGCGAGGGAACTTGCCATCGTAATAAACGGCACCAATCCACATGTAATACATCAGCATTGGAAACCCGATCATCATAGATAATACACCCCAGGAGCCACCAAATTCAAAGTGTCCACTATAATCAACTTTGGGATCCTTTCCCTCTTCCCAACCGTCGACGATTCGAGGTTTCTTCTCGGTCGAGATGGCATGTCCGTTTGTCGCAGCTGTTTTGGCTTCCTCCTCCGAGATGTCCTCAGCATTGGTCTTTCCGGAGGCGCGTCTACGAGTCGCAGATTTAGGTCCTCTCATCATGTCGACTGCGGAGTCGGATGTGTCATCTGTGTTTGTCTCTGAGGCCACAGCACTGCTGCGAGTAACCCGACGACCTGGGGTCTCGATGAAACCGGGACGCTCCATTTTCCTGGTAATGAAGCCAATTGATCAATAAACCTGTTCATCTTTATGCGCGCGCATTTTTGAAAATACTGAAAACATAAAAACGCACGGCGAAAAGCAAAAAGTGTGGCAAGCCTCTTATTTATTTTGTTGTTTCCCATCCCTTTTCAAGAATAAAAATGTTACTTACTTGGGGGTTTTCCCCGTCTGAGAGCGGGTGACGGTCATGGTATTGTGACCATATGATGGCTAGAATGATATGCGGTAATTTCGAGTTGTTGTGAAAGAGAAATTGGGTCAAATTATAGAAATGGTGGGAAAAGCCAGAGGGAGGGAGAAGGGAGATTGTTTTTGAACAACAATCCATTACTTAGTTTAATTACCTTGTCGGGTAAGGTTTTCGGCCATTCATCGTCCTTATAGCGTCCCCATACGGGTGCCTCCTAAAGCTAGACTATGGAACGCTACCACTAGCCGGTACTAAAAACTACTAAGTACCCCTCGACACTACTTCCACCAAGACTTTGGTTCAATACCTAGTAGCAGTATGTGCATCGCGCTTATTTTTCAGTGCCGATGCCCCAACTTCAAAACAGGGGAAGAGCCATGAAGGACGGATGTCTGGATAAATTACCATACGAAACAGGGCACAGAAAGTGCACAATCGAGTCGAGTTTAAGCCTGGGTATGTAATACCGAGTTTTTCCGGTGATAGATGAGTTCTGTCAAGAAAATTGATACCACACTAAACGATGTCTTTCTATAAGTTGTCCGCGCTATATACAAAAAAAGAAGAAAAGAAAAGACGAAAAAAATTTAAGAGAAAACATAAGTAATAATAAAAAAAACTATCAAGGATTCTAGTTCAATAATCGATATGTATACCTTTCACAATATAAAACCGACCATTAGACACCTATTTATTGCTTCCTGGCAACAGTCCTGTAGATAAAACATAACACGTCCAAAACCTAAAACAACAGGCGCAAGTTTGGATGGGCAGGAAGAAGGAGAGGATGTGAAGAAGGGATAAATGGCATGAAATACAAGATGGAAGAGCCAGCCGTTAGGTTTCCCCTTTCAGGCGCCTCTCTGGATGTTAGTCGACATGAGTGTGATCTTTTTGTTCTTTTTCTTCTTTCCGCCACTGGAAGAGGAAGGGGTGTTTTCATTTGTAGCGGCTTGAGCCAGGAATTCGTGCTCTTGTTGGGCCAATAACTCCTCCTCCCACCCCTCAAGCCAACCATCCTGAGACGCAGCCCCTAGAGGTAAATCTGGTTGCTGGGCGAGCGTTGGGACAGCGGCTGTGCCCCATACGGTGCGAGCGCCTGGAGGACTGCTTGATGATGAATTGGCAGCACCAGGATGTGAGAATTCGGGAGGCGATGTAGAAGAACCAAAATTTGGGGGGCCAGAGCCTGAAGCACCGCTCGTTAACGGTTGAAAATCATGATCGAAGAACAGAGGATCAGTAACACCAATGCTTGACCTCCTATTACGACGAGCTGCAGCCCAATGTTTCTCATCCTCCTTCTCAGCCCGAACCCGGTCTTTTTCTTCGCGAGCCTCTTTCTCCCTATTTCTCTTTCTTCTCCTCGCCGTTTCAGCAGCAAATCGCTCTAAGATCTCTGGCCCAACCACATCCCGCCAGTCACATTCGAGAAAGCTTACTTCACACCCTTGTGGGAGATGACCGAGATATTTGACCCGCTTTCTGAGCTCACCGTCAACAATATGACCAGTAGATATGTGTTCAACGCGAGGAAGGATAGTCGCGGGGAATGATGAATAATCGCCAAATGCAGTCTTTAAAATGCGGATGTCAAGAGGCGAGAGGTAAAAATGGGGTAGCGCTTGATAAAAGTAGAATGGGTGATCTGATGGATGAGGACCATTTGTTTCCCGGGTCTGCTCAGACGACACTGAGACCCGGCCTGTGCCAGGATCTCTCTGTTTGGCTTTCGCCACAGGTACAGCGTCAATGTTAACGCGATTTAACGCCTCTGTCACACGATCCGTTTCACTATGTAGGCCTGACATGGAAGTTGCCACATCTGGACCGGTGTCTGGTTGTACCGCCTCAGCAGAGGGAACCTGTCCAGATTTAAGACCGTGCTGTGACTGATCAAGAATCGGACCTTTTGGTATGTTGATAGCTGTAGGCTGCTGCGAGATGTCTGGCGGGTTACCAATTCCCTTCACCTTTGCTTTAGCGTCATTGATGACTGCAATCGCTTTTTGGGTCCATGTTGTCTCGTCACCAAACAGGACCTCATCTTCTGCTTCTTGGCGGCGGAGGTCCTCTATTTCACTGTCATATTGGCCGACCATGTAGTCTTCGCCTGCTTTCATAATACGAGCATAATCGGCAACCTCAGCGGCATGGTACCATGGGATATCCTCATCCGGTCCAATACTTTCAGCACCATCACGGGGCAATGCCAAAGTGCTCCTTGGTTCTCTTTTCACGAGCCTCAAAACAACGTCACCACCCTCAAAAGGTAGGTCACCTTCTTGACCACGAAACCATCGTACGGGGCGTGTTTCTATTATATATATCGTGTCCCAACAGATAGGGCATTTTTTCCATCGTGGCTTCTTCTCAGGCAGCAGACTGTCTTCATCGGATGAGTGCATATATCTGATAAGGCAAGGAAGGCAAAATATATGACCGCAACGAGCCATTCGAGGCGCTACTGGAGTAGATAAGCAGATTGGACAGCTGGCGGACTGAGTCTGAGCCGAGACCAAAACCTGAAGTACAGATTCCCAGTCTAGGTGGACGTCAGCATTGGCTGCTTGTGCATGGTAGGCTCGATTTGATGTCACGATAAACCGGTAATTCGCATGGACGTAACGAGCTTTGTCCATGGCATGGTGTCCGGACCCCAAACCCCATGACGCATATCGGCGAATATTCCGTGGCGGGGGCTGATACTGAGGACGAGGGGGGAGGGAGAAATTCATCAGATGAGTGATGGACGTTTGTCCCTTTCGGCTGTTTGTCGATCTCATGATGGCCTGTACATTATCATGCTGGTTAAATCGCTTGGGCCAACGGTGGAAGCTGTGGACATGACTTAGGGATAACCTACAGACTCGCTGTACTCTTCATCATCCAGTAACCCAGGGCGCCTTTGTCGCTTGTGTTGGCTTTTTCGGGACTGGTTATTTCTCGGAGTGTTTGTATTCCTCGATGTTAAGCCTGCTCCGAAACTACCAGAGCCTCCCGCGCGTCGTTGAGAACCGATATCAATCGAGGAAACGGAGTTGTATGTCGTAGATCCGGACTGATTTGGGATGTTGATTGCTTTCGAAGGGGTTGAGTTCTGGCTAGGATTGGACGACATTTCTTCCTTCCACTCTGATCCGATAAGATAGTATCCTTCTCCTATGGTAGGAGAAGAGTGGAAACAGTGATTGGAGGGATAGCGCGGCGGAATTGAGTCTTTCCGTCGACGCAGCAGACTCACAACGTCAGGATACAAAATAACGCAAGATAAAGATAGGTACAATCATCACAGTGAAAACCCCGAGGGGCAGCACCAGGCGAGGAGAAGCACCAGGGTTCCTGATCCTTCTCCTGAAGAACGAGAGAGGGAAATGAGCGCCAATCTCGAGGAGGGGTGAGTATGTCATTTTCTTGGCGGCAAATGTAGCCTCAGGCACGTGCCGCCCGCCCAAAAAAACATCATCTCATCTCAGCTCCAACGCAACCTTCCCCGTTCTGCTTGCCGCGAGTCTAGTTCGCCTCCCATCCACCGCTGTTGCTGGTTCCTCAGGTTTTTGTCTGAGGTATATTCAATTATAATTCGATTGTTACGAAGTGTCCTGCATCAGGTTGGTGTCTCTCACTCTCCTCTCTTTTAGTCAATCGCGCATCTCCCGTCTAATGAGCCCTTCAGGCTTCCACAGGACCACCAGCGCCAAGCTTTAGCCGACTATTCTGAATCCTAACTCACGGTCACCGGCCTGGAAGATAGGATGGCCGCATAGACGGGTGCAAAAAGCCCATCACCCTGGTTCCCCCGTTTTACATCGCATGGCTCCCATTGAGGCAACGCGTGGCTGAATAGTCCAGGCGACTTCCCGACGTGCCTAGACATGATGAACCCTCATCTGCCCGCGATGCCCCATGGGCAGCCACCCATGCCTACTCCCCGGCGGCAGCAAGACATTCCTTACTCTACAGGCCCCCCCAATATGCGCTCTCCTCCCGCGTACATGGGATATCCTCCTCACATGAACGGCCATCTTCCCCCCGCCTATACACAGCAATATCCCCACTGGTACCCTCCCTACCCTCAAATGCAGCCGCATCCACGCCCATTTCAGCCGCCATATGCACCGATGTATGTCTCCACCTACCCTCCTCAACCTGCTATGGCTCCGGCTCCTGTCCCACCCCCATCGCTCCCCATGCATGCCAGGACTTCAACTCCCCTCCAGTCCACCATGTCTCCTCCTGTTGGGCCAGCGCCTGCTCCGATAAATATGCCGATGCAATCTCCTGCCATGCTTCCGATCCACCCCACAACTAGCCCTATTATGTCTTCGCCTTCCACTTCAGCTCCCGAGAAGGCTCCCAGGGTCTCAACCCCCGTCAAGCCTTTCCGTGCGCCGGTAAGCTTTCTGAGGCGCCTTCTATAGCATATCATTCGATTCTGACCAACATTCTAGCTCCCTTGGCTCTCTGTTCCAGACCGTCCGTTCCCCGCCAGAGTTCCCCACCGACGTCGAAAAACCCGAGCCCTTCAGTCTTCTGTTTCAGTTGAATTGCCGGCGAAGGACACCCAGCAGGATGGCCACGATGAAACACAAGGTGTGACAAAGGGCGTAGAGCCGCATACTCAGAGTCCCTCTGAGCCTCAAACACCAACGCTGTCTGTTGCACCGTCGGTCGCGAATTCCACACAGCCCACCACCCCGTCTTCAGCTGTTCAACCTTCTGTCCGGCCCCAGTCGCAATCCAAAGGATCAAAGCCAACTGTTCCTGTAGTTCCTGTTGTCCCTGTTGTCCCGGGTCCTGGTGCTCCACGACAAGGGACGAAAGATGATTCTAGCCGCTCGTCCGAGACACGGAAACCGTCCGGAGCAATTGCCAATGTCGCAAGTGGAACTGCTGAAAACATTTCTACCGAGCGCCCAATGGAACAGATAGAGGATCCTACTTCGGAAGGTTCACCGAGACCACCTTCCCCCGCTCGTACGGCACCAAAGTCCTGGGCAGACCTGGTTCGAGCCAAGAACCAATCGAAAGGTGCAGGCGTCACCGGTGCTCCATCTACTGTATCGAACGGCATGGTAAAACAGAAGAGTGAATCCCTTGCAGATGTATTAGTGAACATGGGGGATGATGTCTCCCAGTATAGCGACAAGACTGCTTTTCTTGAGCCCAGGGGACTTGTGAATACCGGGAATATGTGCTATATGAACTCTGTATGTTGTGACAATCACTACAAACGTTTGATTCCTCACTGACGTTTGGACACAATAGGTTCTTCAAATTTTGGTTTCTTGTGTACCTTTTTATCAGTTCTTGGATCATATTGGCCGGCGAGCATCACATAGTTTCCAGAGTGATTTTCCAATGATCGATGCTTTGTCAGTATCACGATATTGTTTGCTTGAGGATCGATACTAACTTTTTATTTGATAGGATTATGTTTATGAAAGAGTTTCGCGTTATTGATGCTGCTCATTCTGAAGAACAGTTGAGGTTAAGGTTGAAACCCAATGAACTTGAGCAATACGGCGATGCTTTTACCCCAGAATTCGTTTACCAGGTGATTCGGCAGCTGCCACGCTTTCGAGACATGCGCGTACGTTTTTCCTTCTTTCGGTTAATATATGCGCAGTAGACTAATTTTCTAAATATATAGCGAGGACACCAACAAGATGCCCAAGAGTTCTTGGGTTTCCTTTTGGAGGAAATGCACGAGGAATGTGCTCGTGCCGCAAAGGATGCGCCATTGACGAAAACCGATGGTGCAGCATCTCTGAGCGAAGAGCCATCTGCAGCTGATGACGAGTCTGGTGATGGGTGGCTGGAGGTTGGTCACAAGCAGAAGCCTGCGGTTACAAGATCTTCTGGTCACACTTCTTACGAATCACCTATCATGAGGATATTCGGTGGTAAAATCCGGTCCGAGTTCAAAGTACCGGGGAACAAGACCTCTGTTACCTTGGAGCCTTACCAACCCTTACAGTTGGATATTGGCTCTCCCGAGATCAATAACATTGTCGATGCTCTCAAGGGGCTGACAAAACCAGAGAGTATTCAAGGAGACTTCAACTCTTCGCGCGGTCCGAATGTCACCGCAACGAAACAAATCTTCATTGAAAATCTACCGCCTGTTCTTATTCTTCACCTCAAACGCTTCCACTATGACAGCGTTACCAGAGGGACCCAGAAAATCTGGAAGAAAATTGGGTATCCCCTTGACTTGGAGATCCCTCGCGAAGTGTTACCTCCTAACAGGCGCAATATCATGATGGCCCAGGGTGGATTGCCCAAGTACAGACTCATTGGCGTCATTTACCACCACGGCAAGAACGCAAGTGGTGGCCATTATACTGTCGATGTCCGTCGCCAGGATGGTCGTGAATGGATTCGTCTTGATGACACTGTCATTCGCCGTATCAGAAGCGAGGATGTGGCGGAAGCCGGTGGCGAAGAAGATCCCAAGGTGCTTGCGGCAGCTCTTGAACAGCATAAACGCGACGCTAACACGAATATCTATGAGCAAATTGATGATCTGGATCAGTCTGATAATGAGAGAGGTTGGAGCCAGGTCAATGGAACAGGCTCCAGTAATCATTCAAGCAAAAAGTCCACTTCAGCCGTTACCAACGGAGCTCCAGCGACATCTAAAGCACCTTCCGGGACTCGGACTCCAATTGGACGATACGGGTCCAAGGACAATAAGGTTGCTTACCTGCTGTTTTACGAACGCATTGCATGATTTAAAGAGGAGGAAACAGGGGAAATGTCGACAGTTTCTTGCCAAAGGATAAAGGCAAAAAGCTACTCAAGGAATTCTCGACTTACATCGCTCCTACCTTATTGTCTGCTGTAGCAGATCATTCTACATTTGATTATACCACCTATACCTCATGGTATTCCCCTGATATTGAATTATCATCTGTCAGTTTTATTTCAATTGACATATTGTATTGGTTGTTTGTTATAGCAACCTCAGCGGCCGACTACCTGCCCGAATCCACACGCGCTTGCAAAGATGACCGATCACCAAAGGAGCTAGGGCCTGTCTTCTTTGATATTTCGCATCATCTTTGCATCTTCTCAACTGATTGCTTAATTTTGTTTCATTCTTTTATCTTTCTTGCTACCGAGTGTTTTGCAACTTAAGCTGAACACCCTCCACCTCTTGCATCTCCTTCCAATTCTTTATGTGATGATATTCCTATCTACTGATTCGTCTCCCTTGTTCTGCTTGAGTCTGTAATTGCGGTGTTGTATCTGGTGATGTTGCGCTGATATATACCCAATTTCCTCGCATAGCCCTTGGTTTGCTTCTCGGATGCACGTGGGTTTTGATGTGTGGGCGTGGGATGGGATTATAACGACTGCATGAATTTCCTTTGCAATAGACAAGTCGATCCAGCGGGTGGGTGGTTGTCTGATGTGATTTTGGCTTGGTCGGTTGCTACGTCCGGAGACGGGGAATTCGGACGAAGCTGCAACGAAATGGGATCATACTAGTGGCATTTGCTGGTTCTTATGGAATGGACCAACCTTGTGAAACGATGTCCATTTTGCCCCTTTTATTCTTCCTACTTTCCCTCCGATCTATCTATTTCTACCTTTTTGCTATCATTCCTTCTGTTCTTTGATGACGAGGTATGGTTGGTCCATGCTAGCGGTGAAGTGCAGGATAGCATGGCAGTGTAGTGAAACAAAAATAAGGGATAAGATGGAGTTTTACGAAGATCTAAAAGCGTTTCCCTAGGGAATATCAAATATCTTTTATACATGTGATCCATTATAATCGTGTAGTGATCTTCAAATGAAGAGATGAACAAGAGTTTGTCAGACTGTTCTAAGCCATTCGCATACTCAAGTCAACGATTTCCTAGCTTATTCGTCTCTGGGTAACTGTAGAGAGTCTTGTCGCCAAGTAGTAGTCGTTCAGGCACAAATGTAGCAAGGATCACAGTAACTGTATAAGACGTGGAGAACAAAATGTTCACTATACTATGTCCTCTATGATCTTCAGAATATACAAGAATTGTGAAAGGCATCATAGTAAACTTCTTGTCCAAGGAGTGTGCGATTGGCATGTCTTGAGCAATAACAGGAACGGCCCGGCCCATGTTGAATGTATTGGCCGATCAGTTTCCGCGACCACCACACTCACTGGCACTAGTTGCATCAACGACTACTACTCCGTAGCTCCCAGTGTATTGCTGCCTGAGGTAGGCTCATTGTCAGGTTCCTGCACTACCAAGTTTACAGGTCTTTCGGGTTCCCCTTCATGGTTTGTACCTAGTTGCCGCTGGTCCGTCGATTGTGGTCTTATGATGGACCGGCCTATCTGCAAAGTCGTAGACCGAGGTGCGCCGGGCCGTTTACGCCCTCGGTTGTTGTCTTGTGTTGCAGTGCTGTGGGTATGCTGTACGTTTGCGATCGGCACCGGCTCTGCTTCGGGCGTGGAACCAACACTCAGTGCGTTGGAAATGGTCCGCGGCAGATGATATCCCGCTTTCACCAACGGTATAGAAAGACCATGCACAACCTGCATATCTGTTAGAAACTAGACTCAATTAGGGATTAGGGGATAAGGTGTGGTTTGGTTACAATGCTGCAGATGACTAAGAACCAGACGACAACATCAACAGCCTCGGAAACCTTCTGTGCATCATCCCGGACTTTGCCATCAACGATGATACCCTGTAGAAATTCTCGGCAGACCGATAGATAGAAAATGGCTCCGACGCCGATGGGACCGAAAAAGCCAACAAAGGCTGCTTGAAGAAGGTGCTCGATTTGGCCGATATACTTGTGCATTGCGAAGATGATTGGCATCCGGCGAACGAGCAGGATCAAGACCCCCAAGAATATCAAGCGATATATTGGAATAATATTGTTGTTCAGAAAGGAGGACCATGGGCAAACAGCACCGAACCACATAAAGATTGCCAAGTTCAAAAGCATATCAATGGTTGGTTGTAGCGAATCGTCCATCGTTTCGAGACGGAACCAATCACTATCGAAATCAGATTATGTTGAACCAAAGTAGAAAGAGGGAGGCCCTTTACTCCTGAGTAAAAACATTACCTGCTACAAAGCAGGCCAGGAGGTCGTCTGTTCCAATCATGCCACAGGTACCCACAATAAAAAGCTATAGTCAACGCTGCGTCAGTGATTGCTGGGGGCTTCTAGGGTGGTAGACATACTGCAAGGGCAATAGCAAAGACGAGAAAACTCTCGCGGTCGACATAACGCTTCTCTTCAGCCCAGTGAAGCAATTCTCTGGAGACCCAACCGACAGTGATCCCATATACAACGCTTAATATCACTGTGTAAGCCCAGGTCTCGTAGAACCACAGGGCCATGGCTTTCCCGGCGCCTCCACTATACCCTGCACCTCCCATGCCCGTGTATTTGAGCAGATACATAGCAAAAAAGAGAAAGGGATATCCGAGGCCATCATTGGCGCCTGATTCAGCGACAATGATCCTTTGGAGTGGCCGAGGACATTCTTGTCCGCAAACTTACCTTTGACGATCGAATTGGAAAGTACTGGGTCAGTCGGAGTTACACATGCGCCAATTATGAGAGCATGTAGAAACTGAAAGTTAGGGACCATGGCCCAAATGACCAGGCTACTACATAGCCACATGGCAGCCATGCCGGGACCCAGCAGCAATGAGAGGCTCTTCCATTCTAGTTGCAGGTAGCGTTTCGGAAGTTGGACCCCGGCAAGTACCAACTGAACCCCAAGAACTAACCTGGTGAAGTACATTGTAATCTCCTCCAGATTTTGTTCTGAGCCGAGCGCATATTCCTTAGGTCTTATGAAATTGGCTGCATGTGGAGAGAAGAGAACCCCGGCCAATAATGAGATTACTATCATTGTCAGTGGTGTTGATAGTAACCTATACAGGGTATGCTTTACGAACATGCTTCAGACAGGTAAAATCTCTCCTTAAACAAGTAGGACACTAAGCCAAATACCGAGATAAACCCACCCAACGTAGCGCAGACAATGTTGAAATTGATCAACGAAAGGGTCGGCATGATGTCCCTGGTCACCGGTTGCCGGGATTGCAGCTTCACGATACCAGAATGGCAAATCCGTAGGTGCTTTTACCAGGTAAGTATGTACCTTAAACTGCTCTTCAGTGTTTGTCAGAGCCACAGATCAAGTGATGGAAAATCCCTGGTTTGATGCGCAGAGATAAAGAGCGCTGTCCTGGATGGTGATATTTGCAAGCCTGTGTTATTCAACCATAGCATAGATCTGCCTGACTGTAGAGATCACTGTCATCTGAGACGTCCGAACGCCTCCGCTCGGGGACTTCAGGAAGGAAAGCTGGGTGGGTGCGGCAGACAACTTCACCGTCTCACTGAGAACCACACGTAGCAAGACAGCGTTCTCTCTAGTAGGAAAAGTTAGGTGCACACAGTAGAGTGATCTAAAGCCAAAGGCCAGCACTAAGTATTTTTAACGTGGGGGATCAGAGATGTGGGGAACAAAAATCGAAAGACGGAAGAAATAGATAAAAAAAAGATCTGGAGGACGATTAAATCACTGCCGGGGCTTGTTCTTGTGACTTGCTCAACTTTTCCCTAACGGGAATTGGATCAGGCAGGGGTTTGCAGTCAAGCATTAGATTCTATTAAGTTCTACTAGTAGTCGTACTTGAGACCCATGGGATTGAATATTTTTCTATTTTTTATCCTTTCATTGTATTTGATTATGTATTTCCATCTCAGGATATCATCATGGTGGCGTATCGGTTTCCAGACCACTTTCATAAGACAAGACACAGGATAAACAAAGCCCCGACTCCTTAAGGACAGTCAACAAAGCATAATCGTCGTCATCGTATGAGAAACAGAGGAGTGATGAGAAACAAGGTGGCGAAGCATAAGGTAAGAAACAAAGTGAAATGACAAGACTTGGCTTGACGCCTTGGGGTTAGATATCATCGTCAAATACTTCATCGGGGATATCCTTGATCGCTTCCAGAGCTGCTGCCTTTTCAGATACCCCCCGTTGCGCTCCATTAACCGCCAGACGGTCAGCTGCCTCATTTCCCGGATCAGAATTGTGCCCCTTAACCCACTCGAATAGTGTCTTAACTTTAAGCTCATCCCGCTCCTCGATTTTGACACGAATCGACTCAACTAAGTCCTTGTTCTCAACCGGTTTGTTCTCCGACGTAAGCCACTTATTGCGCTGCCATTTGACATACCACACCGTCACACATTTGATCGCATACTGGCTATCTGTGAAGATCGTCACATCTCGATGACGTGGAGCTATATCAAGGGCTCGAAGGATGGCTGTCAGCTCTGCACGCTGATTCGTCTGACGACTACCTTTAAGGGGCTCCGAGACATTTCTGCTGGGAAAAAGCAGTGTTAGTAAGGTGACAACCAATGGACATGGTGGCGAGGAAAGAGTAACAAACCTGTTGTCCCCGGGTCCGAAATAAACGCCAACTCCCGCCGACGCAAGCGCTCTGCCATTGTTCAGCGAGCTACCATCCGTATAAATTCGCAACATCCCAGGAGGACCAGTTGCCTTCGTCTTTGTTGCACTTTTCTGCTCCTTCGTTTTATAGACCACCTTTCCTGTTTTTGGGTCCAAAAGCACGTTTGGGTCGAACCCATCCTCTGCCCCGGGAGGCAATGGCCCATCGCCTGGCTCTATAGGAGAGCCTTGCTCGTCCTTCGGTATGTCACTCAATATGCCGGGCGCTCCAGGGAGCTTCTGTATTTCTGAAGAGTTCCCAGCAAACGAAGCACCATTGGATTGACCCAGTTTCACGAAGCTTCGGCCTCCTCCTTTGTCGAAAACTTCTTATAGCGCGGTCGTGCAAATCCCTTGATCTGTTCCTGAGCTTTTGCCCAATCGGTATAAACACCGGGTACTCGTCCACGCTGGATGCCGTAAAATCGAGTAGGTTCTGTACCGGAAGTAGTGGCACCCGGTGCCGTCGGAAGTTTTGAGCCTGTAAGGAATGCATTTGCCTCTTCTAGAGTCGGAAATGCTTGAACTGAAGCCTCCGTTAGTCGGGGACCCGCATATCATATCAATGCGCTATAGAGACCCTTACACACTGCACCTTTGTACCCGGTTACCTGGGTCAAGCAGTCATTCCATGCATAGTAGACCCCAGGCTGATATCCCGCCTTGACCGCGTAATATTTCCCTGCGGATCCCCGTTTGCGCTTGGTACCAGCTGTAGATTTCGGAGTCGACTGTATGCTCGGAGATGGTTTTGTAGCAGGGCCGGGAGGAGGAGAGGGAGTGGTGTCCGTCATCACGTTGCGCCCGCTAGCGGGAGTTGGAAGGGAAGTTTTTCGGAATAGGGGTCTGGGTGTTGGTCCAGATGGAGGAGCGAAGTGCGAATAAAATATTCTTGGCAGCGGTGTCAAGCTTCGTGAGTCGGTGGAACTAAAAGTAAGAATGCAAATTCTCGGCCTGCAGCTCCAAATGGAACTTGAGTATCCCAAGTTCGGAGCTACCAGGCAAGCCCAGCCGGAGCCCGTATTGAAAGGATGCGTGAAATAACTTTAAACGTGAATGAACCCTAGATAGTCTTATGGGCTGGGACAAGCTGAGACTCTTGACGTTGTTGGGGGTTAGGAAGTGGTGTGGGCATTGGGGAAGGGGGTTG